>NW_024403235.1:0-19549 GCF_007990345.1 Gossypium hirsutum | reverse complement strand
ACCGGAGTCGAACACGAGGTGTTAACAAACTTTGAAAAATTTCCAGACACTGCCCAATCTGTGTACTAGTCGCTTTAAAAATCATATCTTGAGCTTCACAACTCGAAAATCAGTTTCGTGATTTTTCCCTGAAACTAGACTCATATGCCCATCTACATATTTTTTTCTAGAATTTTTGATCGGGCCAATTAGTACAGTTTATTAGTTAAAGTCTCCCATGTTACAGGAATCGACTACCCTGACCTTTGCGCATTACGACTTGGATATCTCCTTGTACAGGGCTCCAATACTGATGCCGTTTATTTCTATAGAAACTAGACTCAGAGAGGAATCTATACATATATGGTATGACTCCTAATTATCTCTGGTTAATTTATAATCAATTCCAAAGTCGGAACAAGGAATCCAGAACCCGTTCTGGCCCTGTCTCACGAGAACCTGAATATCTCTTAACATACTGTCCATATGATTGTTTCGTTACTTTCCTATGAAAGTAGATTCTTCAAGGTTTGTTTACATAATTTATTCACTATTTAATTCCATTCCTACTATTTTTAGTGATTTTCCAAATCTACGTCACTGCTGCTGTCAGCATCTGCCTTTAAGGTGGGCTTTACCTATTTCATGGTTTCCATGATTCAACAAGCCCTTTTTGCATAAATGGCACAATTTATGAAAGTGATTAACCATCCCCGTGGCCAATCCTTGTCAAGCATATCCACACCAAATGATTATAACATTATACTCAAACACATATAAGCCATTTTCGCATGGCTATCCAAAACTTATACATCACATAAAGTACTCGAAAAACAACAATGGGTCGTCCTATACATGCCATATCAAAGTTCAACCAAAGAGTACCCAAAAGAGCCTTTGATAGTGTGGGCGACTTCGACTTCAAGATCCCGAGTCCGATAGCTGGAGAACCAAAAATCTATAAAACAGAGGAGCAATGGAACGAAAAGCAATTTATGCTTAGTAAGTTTTGAGCAAGGAATTCCAGCATAACGAAAGAATAGCACACATTTAGCTAAACGGAATATTTCATAATACACAATTTTCCGATATCAAAACTTACTTCACAACGTTAACCCTTATGTACATACACAAAAGACCAACTTAGCCGAAGGCCGGTAGCTCGTTCATCAACTGAGCGAATATTTATTTGTAAGGGCTCGATTAAATTCAACACATACGTAACATATCCCAATATTGGGATGTTTTTCGAGTATTAGCTGGAATTTTACAGCAAGCTCATTCATTTCCAAATCACGTACCTTCGGAATTTAACCGGATATAGCTCCTCGTTCAAGTGCCTTCGGGACATAGCCTGGTTATAGTAACTCATACAATGCCTTCGGGACTTAACCCGGATTTTAAAACTCGCACGAATGCCTTCGGGACTTAACCCGGAATTAGTATCTCGCACAAAGGCCTTCGGACTTAACCCGGAATTAATAACTCGCACAAATGCCTTCGGATCTTAGTCCGGATACTAAATAACATTGATTTCGATCCATTTAGGCATCAACATAATAGATGAAGCACAGGACTTAGCCCATATTTAACATTAGACATTAAAGCCATACATGTGAAAAGCATACACAACATATTACTAATTTTTCCTCTTGCCGAATATGCATGTCTATTTTTGGGGCCGATTTCAACACTTATACACAATATACACAGTGAGTCCTCTCCCTTCATCGATTAAACACATGCATTGCTCATAACATGTAAAAGTTACATCGGCTTAGCACACAATTGCTAGCCGATTCTTCTTCATTTAGCAACCAATGCACATATGTTTCATCAAAAATGCTAAAAAGGAGGTTCAAGAATCATCAAGTCATCATCAATTGCATCATTAACAAGCTCAATATTTAGCATGCAATGGCATTAACACAAACCTCTACCTAGGTCGAATCTTAACTCATCCTCATGTCCATCACACCACATCAACATCAACCAAGAATGATGCATCCATGGTCAATGTCATTTCCATCACATAGCAAGATTTAGACCAGGCTAGGTAGAATCAAGCTAACACTAAAACATGCATGCAATCTCATCGGAACATCATCAAACATACTTAGCCTAGCTACATGCATGGCGAAACCTCTCACTTTCTTCTTCCTTCCTCCTTAAAATATGGCCAAGGATGAACCAAAGGATGATAAATTTTTTTTTTGTTTTTCTTTCTAGCTTCGGCAAGTAGAAGATGAGAAAAGGATGAACAAAATTCTCCTTTCTTTTCTTAGCTACGGCAATGGGGGGACAAACAACTACACACACATTTTTTTTTGTATTCACCATACTCCTTTTCATTATTTTTGCCCATGCCCATTATTTATTTGTTTTATCCCAAATTTTATGACACAAATTAACATATGTTATTGTGGCCATACTTATGCATAATTTCCATAAAAAAAATTGCACAATTGCTCATCATGCCCATCATGGCCGGCACCTTGTTTTAAGGTGGGAAATTTGACATGCAAATCCACCTATTTCTACTATAAGTTATTTGGCACTACAAATTAGCCTATAGCATTTGCAAAAATTTTCACATGAGTCACATTTCAAATTTCACTCACAATTGGCAAAATCAAAGCATGAAATTTTCACACATGCACTTTCACATGAAATAAACATAGGGATATAACATCTAATTATTATTGTGACTCGGTTTAGCGGTCCCGAAACCACTTCCCGACTAGGGTCAATTTTGGGCTGTAACAAGAATATTATCACTGATTAATGTCCGTAAGCTTCGTGCCGTACTATATCCGAGCTCTAAAGACCCGATGACTACGTGTGGAGATTATGTCCGGGTAAGACCTGATGACTACGCGTGGAGATTATGTCCGGGTAAGACCCGATGACTTCGTGTGGAGATTTCGTCTGAGCTAAAGGTCTCACGATAATCCGAGGTTAAAGCTATAAGACTTTGTAATAAGAATTGCTTATAATATATTCAATGCGAAAGGTTAAACAGGTATGTACTCCAAGTTTATATGTGAGCTTGATTTGCACTAAATCATAAGGTAGTTATGTGATGCATACGAGAGCAATCTATGAGACTATTCCTATGATTATGTGACATCGGATCAGTGTGAGAGGTTATGTGAAATCATACGATATATCTATGTCACATGAGCTCACATTTATGTGAAGTTTATCTGCCTATGTATATGATGAGATGTGCATATTCGGTAAAGGGACGGTATGCCGAAGGAAGAGTGAAATAAAAATACGAACAGCTATGTTATAATTGATTGTTATCTGTTGACACTGCTTAAAACTTACTAAGCATTGTAATGCTTACTCCGTTTACTCTGTTTCCTCTGTTTATAGATCTCATTGCGAAGCTACAGCTCGGGATCGCAGCAACTAGTCACACTATCACTATCCACTACTTGTTACTGTTATGTTTAGAACTATTTTATGGCATGTATAGAATAGACTAGTGGCGGAAGAATATTTTTGGTTAATGTATATAAGCCATGCGAAAATGGCATCTTTTGAATGTTTACTTAGTACTATTAAATGAATGATCTTATTTCAAGAAAAAGTTTAAAATTTACTGCTCTGACATGAGTTACAAGTCCGGTAATGCCCTTACCTATTCGGCGACGGTTAGGATAGGGGTGTACAGTTAATACCACAAACTCGTAAGAGTTTGATAAGTTCAGAAGTTCGGTTAGAACCGAGAGAGAAACAATTCTCAAAAATAAATTTTATATTCAAGAAAGATGTCTCTCTTTACAATGACTTGGTTTAGACTATTATAGAACAAAAGGTAGCTAGAGGGCCACATTTGGCCATTGAAGCATACATGAATATGTGCCATACAATGTATAAGGAAATACATGAATGGTTGGATGCATGGAATGACCGAAAGGTCATATTCATCTTCCATGGACATTCATGAATGTCTCATGTGCATGAAGAAACTAGTTCATCCCCTTTTTGCAAGTGCATGTACGAGAAAATTCATTCTCATTATGTAGATGCATGTATGATCACTTTAATGCTGCCACTTAATGCAAGCTTCCCCTTTTTCGTACATGAACTAGTAAGAATCATGCATTCTTTATTAAATCTTGCATTAATACTTTGGATGTGCATGAGTAGTGTTAAACTAAGCTTATTGGATAATATATTTGATATAACAAATTAAAGTATTTTTGAATAAAAGTAAATTGAGCAATTTGATAAAATCAAGTTGAAATGGTTTCAATTGAGTTAAACATTTTTCAATATGTTTAACGATTTTAAACAAGTTAGAATTGCTCCAAGACAAAAGTATCAATAATTTACAAGATATCGATACCCTCTAATAATCGATACCAAATTAACATTCTATTTCTTTCAACCCTGGTAGGTATAGATCCGATATTGATCCTCTTCTTAAGGTATTGATATGTTCTAAGGTATCGATATTCTTACTCCAACGGTCATTGAAATCTATATTAATTACAAAAAAAATATTGATACCCTTTTAGTAGGTCTCGAAACTCGTTGTTGTAGGTGTAGTTAAAGACCTAGTATTTCATTCCAACGGCTGCATTCACTTTTATAACAACCACAACGGTTGGAAATAAATTAGAGGGTATAAATACCATTTTCCAGAGGCCTAGCAACAAGAAGAGCAATGTGCAAAGCTAAAGATAAATCAAAACAACTTAGAGTGAATTCTTTCATACCTTTCTGTAGACACTTGTAAGCTTTCATAGTATTTATTTAGCTCAAGTGTTTTTCTTCATAGTTGTGCTTAATTGACAAACATATTGATCTTGTGAGGATTGTTTTCTTTGTTTTCTTATTTGTTTCTCTTTAAGAGAATTTTTATTCTTAAGGTTTGGGTAGAAACCTTAAGGGAGTTGTATCTTAAGATTTAGAGTATAAGTCTTAATAGAGATTGTAAGGTTAAACCTTATCCTCAAAGGTTACCAATTAGTAAATTTGGAAAAAATCCTTAGTTGTGGAAAGTTAAGGTAATGGAGTAGGTAATTGGAGTCGAACCATTATAAATCCTTGTGTTCTTTGTTGCACATTTTTGTTGCTTCCACCATAACTTCTCAAGGGCCGATTCAACCTTCCTATCATTGATCTCGAGTTGATCCTTCCGAGCTAAAAAATAGTTGCATGCATCTTTAGGTTCATTCATCTAGCAAGTGCATGTATCATGAATGTTGTCTTTCCATGTGAATGGTCACATGATACAAACCCGGTCGCTTCGTGTTACGACCCAACTTGTCGACACCGAGATTGGGCTAAACTTGAGGGGTCCAAGTGCAAAATGAACTTTTTAATTTCAGTTTGTTAATTTGTTGCTGGAAAATAAGACTTTGATTCATTTTTTTTAGTTATTTTAGTTATTTTAGTGGCTGTCTTTAATTATGCCATAGTTTGAACATCATTAATATGTTTTCTGCATTTAATAAAGTCATGCATTATGTAACTCCCATGTTAGTTAAGTTTTCATCATTAAATTAAGTCATGCATTAAGTAACTCACTTGTTCATTTAGTTTACATTTTAAACCATGCATTTAAGCATCTTAGTTGTTAAATATGTTTGAGTTTATTTATATAAGTATGTTATTTAATTTAGCTGTTACTTTTTACTACATAAATTAAAGTAGTTTATTTTCATTTTAAATAAGGTGATTTGAGCTGCATGTTCATTAATAAATTTGTGTATGAGTGTTTATAGTGTGCTGATTCTTATTAGTGTCTTTAATGCTTAATTATCTACCTTGTAGGTGACTATTCATATGACTAATTGGCTCTTCAAGTTTTGGACATTTTTCAAGCCTTCAAAAGTCATCATGGTGGCTCTTCAAATGGTCCAAGAGTGTCTCTTCAATTCTGTTCAATTTTAAATCAGTCAAAGCTAGTTAATGAGCCAATTAAAGAGAAGAATGCACAAGTGTTTTGACATTTAGTTTAAGAGAGATGAAGGGACACCAAACAGCACATTAATGGTTCATTAAGTCAATTATAAAGTGAAGAGACATGACTAATGGCTTCCTTACATGACTTAAAAACAAAACTAAAGCTTGTAAAAACCTTAGTTAATTGCTGAAGGTGAAAGGTCACAAATAGGCATTCAAATAGTCATAATAGTGCCTATAAATAAATTGTAAGAAGACATTATTTTGGATAGAAAAATTTTGTACCTTTGATTAATGTTTATATTATTTTGTGAGTTTTTCAGCTCTCTTATTTTGTTTTAGACTCAATGTGACTTATCTAGCTTGCTAGTGGCATTATTCAGTTTCTTTCGAACTTATCACTCATTTTGAGTGTGGCATTCTACCAAGTTTATATCTTTGGTTCCTACCTTTTTAGGTAATGGTTCAAGGTCCACCTTAAGCGACTTATAAGTCTTGGGTCAATACTCTACATAGTATTGGTTCATTCTTGTCCTTAAGTTGATCTATCCATCCTATCAAACACCTTAACTACTTTGTTTCTTTTTTAACCACTTTCACCATCATTCACTTAGCCCTTTGATTTTTTTTTGTTTCCCCAAAACACTCACTTAGCCAAATCCATCCATTGCTTAAACTAAAGAACAATACTTCTCCATTTTACGACTGGGCACCAAATATGACTCGAAACATCAACAACTGAGTTCGTATCATATGGTATTAGAGCTAGCTAAAATCAAGGAGTACGGACGTTCGTGAAGTTTTGGAGTAAGTGTTTGAAAAAAAAGAAAAAAATTCAAAAAATAAAAACTCAAAAAAAATTTTTGTGAATCAAAGTATTCCATTTGTATTTATCATTTGTAATTGAAAAAAGAAAGGAATTTTGAAGTGATATAAAAAAAAGTCTTGAAAAGTTGCATTTTGTATTCCCGATTAGCAAATTCCCTTCTATTATCATCCAACCTTTTTCACGCCACACTTAATAACCAAATATCTTTCTTTTCAGCCTACCCACACCTATTTTATCATTACCTTTGCATAACCTTTTTTGAAGCCGACCCTTAGGCTTGCTTATAAGTCTAATCGAGTCTTCTACGAATTTCGAGAGGCGAAATGAGTGATAAGAGGCACAAGAGTTAGTGAGAGCATTCAAGAGTAGAAAAAGTCGTAAAAGAGCGTAAACACGAGTGGAGTGCCATATTTTTTTTGCGAGTGAATAGTGAGGTTTGAAGTGAGGTTCAAATAAAATGTCTCTAAGTTTCGAAAGCAAAGTTGCTACTGTTGGTGGCTGGTTCAATCCAACATACCAAGCATCCAATCAAAGTGAAAGGCGACGCGTTCATAGAAACCGAGGCTTTAGAGAGCATGAACTTATTGATGGCGATTTGAAGAATCACAAGTTAGCCATTCCACCGTTTCAAGGTCGATCCGACCGAGAGGTATACCTTGAATGGGAAAAGAAGGTAGAATTGGTTTTTGAATACCACGACTACTCGAAAAGTAAGAAAGTGAGGCTTGCAGCGAACAGTTTCTCCGATTATGCCATGACTTGGTGGGATCAGTTCACCACGAGTCGAAGGCAAAACAGAGAGTGCCCAATATCAACTTGGTCCAAAATGAAAGATGTGATGTGCAAGCTATTCCTTCCATCTTCCTACCATTTGGAGTAAAATTCTTCAAGCCAAAGGACAAAAATGAGATTGTCAAAGAGTTCCACGTCTAACGAATATGTGAGAAAAGACTCCTATCGAGATTCCTATTCAATAAGGACTTCAAGCCGAAATAACTCAAGCTTTGAGTTTGAAGCCTATTATGGTGGCAAGTGAGAAGATTCAAGTAATTCAGCGTATACATCAAGATATTCATCCATGAAGATTCAATCTTGAAGAGATGATCATCTTTTATATGAAGACTCTTCCTCTTATTCTCAACGAAAGGCTTCTCATTTTGATGATTTCTTATTGTTGTCTTTCTTTTGTAATGAAATCAAAAAAACAGGTGAAAAAGAAAAAAAGGAAGAAATAAAGCAAAAGGAAAAAGAGATCGAAAGAGAATAAAAAGAGATTGAGAGTGAAAAAGAAAGTGAAAAAGGAAAAAAGAGAGAGAGAATGCAAAAAGAGATCGAGAATATGAAAAAAACGAGTGGAAAAGATAAAAGTGAGCAAGAAGCGAGGAATGTCTTTACTAACCAACCTACGAGTTATCCTCGTATTACTTTTTCTTTTCAGGTTTTTAAAGACTCAAGTGACAAGTTTCAACTTCAGTACCTTCCTGATGAAAGACGATTCCATTTGATTGAAAAGGTAATAACATAGATGACCTTAGTCTACAAGCATCTAAAGGTAAGCAAGGTAAGGGTCTCATGTTTTTTGAGTCGCAACAAATTCATATGAACGATGAGAAAGCTAGAAACCTAGTTGGTGAAAGAGCTCTTCGTCTTGATTTGGTTGACATTCATAATCTGATTGATGGTTTTATTTTACATATTGATATGAAGTGTTTTTCTGCTAATGAATATGACCTTGGCAAAATTGTTAAAAAAGAAAGACTAGATCAGCTCGCACAAAATTGGTCTATTGTGATAAAAAGTTGATATGTGAAATGTCTAATCTACTTGTGTGTAACAATGATTTGAACTTTCTGATTTTTTGTGTAAATCCCACATGTTTGAGTAAGTCTGTTTGAATGAGACTTAATATATATGATTGTTTGAATGCTTACAAGTTCACACCATCTTTGATTAACATGTGTGGATCATTGGAGACAAAGAAATTATTGTTGCAAGCTAGAATGAGAGACAAAAATCGTGTGTTCAAACCTGGAGTTTACTATTTTGAAATGTCTTTGAGAGAAAGCAAGCATCCGTAATTTTGTGTGACTAAATATGTGAACAATTTTTGCTTACTTGATGCCTTGTCTCTAAGTTTGAAAAGAAAACAAGTGAATTTTGTTGGATTGTGAAGTCCAAATCAAATTTTTGATTTTCGAGACTATAACTGTAACACCCTATACCCGTAACCCACGTCAGGGAGGAGTACAAGGCTTTACCTAACTTGATCTCATGCATACAACCAATCTCAAGTCACTGAAACTCAGACCAAACTTAAAACTTTTTCAATATCTACTTTAGACTTCTTATTATGGGCCTACGAGCCCCAAATCGATCATTGAAAACTATTCGGAACCATTCCAAGTCCTTAAACCAACCTTAAGAAATTTACCTTTAAAATAGGGCACAAGCCCATGTGACCATTTCGACATGGTCGTGCTGATGGCCCATGTGGCTCACACGGCCTTAGCACCCTGGGACACACCCGTGTCCCACACCCGTGTAGAATTAATTTCTAATTCAACCTACAGGGGTTTCCACGCAGCTAGACACACGCTCGTGTCATTAGCCCATGTCCCTCACACGGCCACGACACACCCATGTCCTAGCTCGTCTGTAAAAACATGGACATTCTATTTCTGATGTCAGCATGCTCATGATGTCACACAGCCAAGGCACACGCCCGTGTGTTAGGCCATGCCCTCCACACGTTTGAGACACACGGCTGTGTCTTTGCCTGTGTGTTTATTACCTTGTATACTGACTTGAAATTTTTACGTGTAGGGGACACACGGCTGGACTACATGCCCAAGGGTAGCACTATGTCACACACGACCTAAACACACACTCTTGTGCCTACCCGTATGGACAATATAAGGCTATTTACCTACCTATTTTCATACAAATGCCAACCATTATCAAAATGAGCACAATTTCTAGAATCCAATCAACCACATTAGACATTCATTCAACTATGATAATGCATCTTTTATAAATTCAAAATGAACGTTAGCCATCATTCAAAGCTTACTACAAATTGAAGGGTTTCCAACCCCAAGCCAACACATTTGGCTAATTCTCAAAGACACAAAATAATAAAGTCTAAATCCTATACATGCCATATTCAAAAATATAAATCCAACTATACTGAAAGCTTTAGTCAATAGTGTGATTGATATCTCTGACTTCTGGTACTCTTTTTACTCTTATAGCAACGCCAAATTCTCTCTATTTCACATATTTATCATTTATTTTAGAACTTGTGTAAAATGGTCCCTTTAGGTGTTTTCATGGTATCACCTTTCACAAAAGTTGTCTATTACACAAATAAGACTCATGTTCTTCCATAAAATTTCAGAAAACACTCTAAATTCTCTCATGGCAAGACCCTATACCTTCAACCATTTTGCAAGATATACCCTAATTTGAAAGCTCATGCTTCAAGGGTCTCAAAAATACAAAAATCATCAACGAAGGACATGAAAATCACTTACTTGTGAGTGCTTCGAGTTGCTGAAAATTTTAAGCTCTCAAACCCCCCTTTAATGGCCAATTTTTGGTGGAGAGAAGAGATGAGAAAGGGATGATATCATTCTTCTTTTATTTATTTCTATTTTAGTAAAAATAAGTCACCTAACCCACCAAATTTTGACAATTTAACTACCTTTGTCTCTTATGGCCGGCCAAGCAATCTCAATAGGGTCTAATTGCCTTTTAAAGGCCCCCAATTTTGGTTAGGACTTTTTTACTTTATGCGATTTAGTCCTTTTTCGCAATTGGGCTCACAAACGTCAAAACTAACTCACTAAATTTTTCATGTACTATTATAAACGTGCTATTACTCCAAAATAATAATAAAATAATTTCTCTGACGTCAAATTTGTGGTCTCGAGACCACTATTCCAACTAGCCCCAAAATTGAGCTATTACATTTCTCCCTCATTAGGGATTTTCATCCTCCAAAATCCTACTGGTGAATAATTTCGAGTACTGATCTCTCATAGTCTCCTCGGGTTCCCATATGGCTTCCTCGACTCCATGTCTACACCATTAAACTTTCACAAGTGCAATAATTTTATTTTTCAATTATTTGACTTCTCGGGCTAAAATCTTGACCGGCTCTTCACCATAAGTCATGTCTGGATGAATCTCAACCTCTGACGGCGTAATCACATGCGAAGGGTCTGATCTATATCGACGTAGCATGGACACATAAAACACATCGTGAATCTTTTCCAATTCTGGTGGCAAATCTAATCGATAGGCAACCGGTCTTACTCTCTCAATAACCTCATAAGGCCCTATAAAACGAGGACTCAGCTTGCCTTTTCTACCAAATCTGAGGACTTTCCTCCACGGGGACACTTTCAAAAATACCTTATCACCGACTTGAAATTCAATTTCCTTTCGTTTCATATTCACGTCGGATTTCTGTCTAACCGAGGTGGCCCTCAAGCAGTCACAAATTACTTTAACTTTCTCTTTAGTCTCTCTGACTAAATTGACCCTGTGAACTTGACTCTCTCTAAGCTCAGTCCAATATAAGGGCATTCGACACTTTCGCCCATACAAGGCCTCATAAGTTGCCATTTTCATACTTGTCTGATAACTGTTATTATAGGTGAATTAAACAAACGGTAGATACTTTTCCCAACTACCTTGGAACTCATGGATGCAACACCGTAACATGTCCTCTAATATCTGAATTACTCTCTCTAACTAACCGTCGATTTGCGGATGAAAAGTTGTGCTAAAACTCAACTTTTTCTCAATGCCTCTTGTAAATTTTTTCAAAACCTCAAGGTAAATCTCGGGTCTCTATTTGAAATAATCGATATGAGCACCTTGTGTAGTCTCACAATCTAGGAAACGTACAAGTTGGCTAATCTCTCAAGGGAGTAGTTGGTACACACAAGTATGAAGTGTGCTAACTTTGTTAGCCTATCCACAACAACCCAAACAACATCCTTTTTTGTTGGGGTTACCGGCAAACCCGTCACAAAATCCATAGTAATCCAATCCCACTTCCACTTAAGGACTATGATAGGCTGAAGTAGACCCAAAGGTACTTGGTGTTCAGCCTTTACTTGCTGACACACTAGGCACTTAGACACAAACTCTAAAATGTCTCATTTCATAACCAGTAGATTTTCTTAAGATCGTTGTACATTTTTACATTGCCCGAGTGGACGGACAAACAACCACTATGTGCCTCTCTTAGAATCTTCTAAATAAGCTCATTGTTTTCGGGTACACAAACGCTATCTTTGAACATTATACATCCATCGGTACCAATACAAAAATCTGATTCGATTCCCAATTCACACTGAGTTCTCTTGGCTTGCAATTTCTCATCACCTTTCTGAGCTTCACAAATCTCTTGAAGAAACATCGATCTAGCTCCCAACTCTACTAGAATTGAACCATCATTAGACAAAGCCATATTGACATTCATTGCTCTCAGCGCAAATAATTATTTTCTACTCAATGTATCGGCAACAACGTTCGCTTTCCCCGGGTGGTAGTCGTAATCAATTCGTAATCCTTGATTAGCTCTAATCATCGTCATTGCCTTAGGTTCAACTCCTTTTGAGTCATCAAGTACTTAAGGCTCTTGTGATCAGTGAACACCTGGCACTTCGCGCCATAAAGATGGTGTCTCCAAAATTTCAACGCGATTACTATGGCAGCCAACTCTAAATTGTGTGTCGGGTAGTTTTTTTCATGTGGCTTCAGCTGTCTTGAAGCATAAGCTATGACTTTACCTTATTGCATAAGCACACACCCCAAACCATTCAAGGAGGAGTCACTATATAACACAAACTCCTTGCCCAACTCTGGTTGCACTAACACTAGGGCTTTGGTCAACAAAGCCTTTAATTTCTCGAAACTCTATTGACACTTTTCTGTCCAATCAAACTTGACATCCTTGTGCAGTAGCCTTGTCATTGGCGCAGCTATCATAGAGAATCCGTTTACAAACCATCTGTAGTATCCAGCCAAACCCAAAAAGCTTCAGACCTCAGTCACATTCCTCGGCGGTTTCCATTTCACTATGACCAAGATCTTGCTTGGGTCAACTCTAATCCCATCACTCGACACAATGTGTCGTAAAAACCCAACCTCATTAAGCCAAAATTCACTCTTACAGAACTTGGCGTACAATTTCTTGTCTCTCAAGGTTTGCAACACAACTCTTAGATGCTCTGCGTGCTTGCTCTCATCACGTGAATAAATCAGCATGTCATTGATAAAGACGACAACAAACTTATCCAGATATGGCCTCAAAATGCAGTTCATCAGATCCATAAAAACCCTCGGGGCATTAGTCAACCCAAAAGGCATAACGAGGAACTTATAATGCCCGTATCTTGTCCGAAACACAGTCTTCGGCACATCTTACTCTTTAACCCTTAGCTGATAGTAGCCAGACTTCAAATCGATCTTGGAAAATACAGTGGCCCCTTTTAACTAATCAAACAGATAATCGATCCTTGGCAAAGGATATTTGTTCTTCACTATTACCTTGTTGAGCTGCCTATAGTCGATGCATAACCTCATCGATCCATCTTTCTTCTTCACAAAGAGTACTGAAGCACCCCACGGGGAAAAGCTCGGTCTCGTAAAACCCTTGTCCATTAACTCTTACAACAGTGCTTTCAACTCCTTCAATTCTATTGGAGCCATCTTATACGGAGCAATTGAGATAGGTGCCGTTCCAGGGACCAACTCAATTCCAAAGTCGATTTCCCTCATTGGAGGTAATCCAGGTAATTCCTCTAGAAATACATCTGTAAACTCACGAACCACTGGTACCGATTCAATCTTTAACTTAGACACTTGAGTATTCAGCACGAAAGCTAAGTAGGACTCATATCCATTTCTCAAATACTTCTCAGCAGTCAACGATGATATTATTACAGGCAGATTATCTGACTCCCTTGGCCCAACTCGAAGAACATTCCCGACTTTACATTTCAACTTAATTATCTTTTTCCCGCAGTCCACTACAACACTATGAGTAGTCAACCAATTCATCCCAAGGATTACATCAAACTCATTAAACGGCAATAACATTAAGTTAGCCAGAAAACAATGACCTCTAAGTTTCAAAGGCAATTTCTACATACTTGGTCCACTAGTACATGTTTGCCTAAAAGATTGAACACTTTGATCACAAATTCAATGGACTCTACTAGCATGCTCATATGAGGTACCAATTCCATACAAATATAAGAGTGGGTAGATCCCAGGTCAATTAATGCAACAATTGATATATCATGGATAGATAAAGTACCCGTGATCACATCGGGAGACTCTTCCTCTTCGCGAGCACGAATAACATAGGTCCTTGTATGTGCTCTACCCTAGGACCTCACTCTAGCATCTTTTGGCATGCCTCTACTACTAGCCCCGCTTCCGGGGTTCTTTTGTGGTCTACCCCTCAAAGGAGCACTACTTGCTTTCACATCTTGTCTTCTCTCTATCTCATCCAATTCGAGACAATCACGGATGAAGTGTTCCAATGATCCGTACTTGAAACAACCCCTTTCATTCCCTCGACACTCGCCAAAATGACGCCTGCCACATTGCGAGCATTTTGGCCTATTTGGCCGAGTGCTACCAACACTTGCGACCGAATTGGTCTAGGCTCTAGAAGTTGTGTTCTGCCGGTTCTTGTTCTTATTCGAATACCCCACTGAAATGCTTGATCAGGTAGTGAACTCTCTCGATCTTTTGGATGAGGACTAATGTGATTTCCCCATCTATCTCTTCTTTACATCTCGCGACTCAAAAGCCATTTTCCTCCTTTCTTTAATCAACTCTTCGGCCTTACAGGCTCTTTCAACAAGTGCTACAAATTCCCGCAGCTCTAAGATGCCAACAAGCACTCGGATATCTTCATTGAGGCCTCCTCAAGCCTCTTACATATGATGGCTTTTGTAGACACGCATTCCTATGCATACTTGCTAAGCCTCACAAACTCACGTTCTTATTCCGTCACTGACATTCGGCCTTACTTTAGCTCTAGAAATTCTTTCCTCTTTTGGTCTATGAATCTTTGACTAATATACTTTTCCCGAAATTCCTCCTAGAAAAATTCCCACATGATCTTCTCTCTTGGTACGATGGACACGAGAGTGTTCCACCACTAATAAGCCAAACTCGTAGAAGCGACACTGTGCAGTTCAAGCACTCTTCAGGTGTGCATGATAGTTCATCAAATACCCTAATGGTATTTTCTAGCCAAAACTCTGCTCTCTTTGAGTCATCATCTATGCTAGCCCGAAATTCCTCGGCCCCTTGTTTTCGGATCTTGTCTACCGAAGGTTTTTCTCTTCTAAACATGTCCGTGCCTTGCGGAGCTACCGAGGCATACTGAAGAATCGGAGGAGGTGGGAGAGGTGGAGTGTTCGGATTCGCACGAACAAACTCCATGTACCAAGCATCCATCATCAGGAGGTAGGCTTCTCTAACCCTTCCGCCTTGACCCATAGTTACGGGCTCACTCTCTACTGGCGCGATCCCTTCAGCGGGAGCCGTCGCATTACTTTTCACGTCATCCGCCGTGGTTCTATCAGGATTCATTTACTATATGAAAACATAATTTATAATCGTCAAAAATCGTTACACTATCAATATACAATTATGGCATGTATAGCTAGACTCGTACTCTCGCTAGGTTAGTCCTAGAATCGACTAAACCATAGCTCTGATACACTAAATGTAACACCCTATACCCGTAACCCACGCCGGGGAGGAGTACAAGGCATTACCTAACTTGATCTCATGCATACGACCAATCTTAAGTCACCAAAACTCAGACCAAACTTAAAAATTTTTCAATATCTACTTTAGACTTCTTATTATGGGCCTACGAGGCCCAAATCAATCATTGAAAACTATTTAGAACCATTTCGGGTCCTTAAACCAGCCTTAAGAAATTTACCTTTAAAACAGGGTACACGCCCGTACGGAAGAGTAACACGCCCGTGCGACCATTTCGACATGGTCGTGTTGATGGCCTGTGTGGCTCAAATGGCCTAAGCACCCTGGGACATGCCCGTATCCCACACCCGTGTAGAATTAATTTCTAATTCACACCTACAGGTGTTTTCACACGGCCAGACACACGCCCGTGTCATTGGCCCGTGTCCCTCACATGGCCACGAAACGCTCGTGTCCTAGCCAGTGTGCAAAAACAAAGACATTCTGTTTCTGATGTCAGCATGCTCATGATGTCACACAACCAAGGCACACGCCCGTGTGTTAGGTCGTGCCCTCCAAACGTCTAAGACACACGACCGTGTCTCTGCCTGTGTGTTTATTACCATGCGTACTGACTTGAAATTTTTACGTGTAGGTGTGTCTCATACAGCCTAGACACATGCCCGTGTGCCTACCCGTGTGGACAATATAAGGCCATTTACCTAGCCTCATTGCCACCCTTACGTACCTATTTTCATACAAATGCCAACCAATACCAAAATGAGCGCAATTTCTATAATCCAATCAGCCATATTAGACATTCATTAAACCATGATAATGCATCTTTTATAAATTCAAAATGAATGTTAGCCATCATTCAAAACTTACTAAAAATTGAAGGGTTTCCAACCCCAAGCCAACACATTTGGCCAATTCTCAAAGACACAAAATAATAAAGTCTAAGTCCTATAAATACCATATTCAAAAATATAAACCCAACTATATCGAAAGCTTCGGTCAATAGTGTGATCGATATCTCTGACTTCTGGTAATCCTTGAGCTAGTTAGGCGGCACTGAAAGGAAATGGAAAGGAAAATGAGTAAGCATAAAGCTTAGTAAGTTGCATATAAATAATTATACAACAACAATTTATCCATAATCAACATGCTCATAACACCCAAGTAGGCATAAGTGTAACTTACTCTTTACCATCAATACCGGTCACCTATTATATATATACTGAGCTCATATCTCATACGTACCAATTAGGTACCTGTACCATTCACAACACGGTTATACTTTCCTCATTAGTTTAAGAACATAATGTTCACCGTTGAACTATTTGGAACACTACCGTATATTCATTAAGCCTTAAACGTGGGTAAGGTGCCGATGCCATGTCCCAAACATGGTCTTACACTGGCTCACATCTCAATTCAATGCCATGTCCTAGACATGGACTTACACTGACTATCATCTCGTAGTCGATGCATGTCCCAAACATGTCTTACACTGGCTTACATTTCGACACCGATGCATATCCCAGACATGTCTTACACTAGCTCTTGTCTAAATACTGATGCCATGTCCCAGACATTGTCTTACACTGGCTCTCATAATGTGGCCGATGCATGTCCCGAACACATCTTACACTAGCCAACAATAACCCATATGCCACGGCATGAATATCCGATCTATTTCCTTGGTTCAAACAGGTACTCTACTATCTTTATTATCATCATACCATTTCAATTCCACAATCAAGCAATTTATGCTATATTAATTCAATAACAATTCAACACATACATTAGTAATGTATTTGTATTATTTACATACAACTTACCTCGAATTACAAAATGAGACGACTAGTTGGTTTAGTCATTTTGCTTGGTTTTCCTCCGATCTAGGTTTAGATTTGGCAATTCTTGATCTAAAATATAAAAATGCACGCATTTAATCACTAAATAAAATTAAGCAATTAAAAATTCACATCTTTAGTAAAATGACCATTTTACCCCTATACTCGAAAATTGATTTTTATCAAATTTCTTCACATCTTAAGCCTAGCTAAACTCTTTTTACTCTTATAGCATCCCCAAATTCTCTCTATTTCACACGTTTATCATTCATTTTACAACTTGTGCAAAACGGTCCCTTTAGGTGTTTTCATGGTAACACCTTTCACAAAAATTGTCTATTACACAACTAAGACTCACATTCTTCCATAAAATTTTAGAAAACACCCTAAATACTCTCATGGCAAAACTTTAGACCTTCAACCATTTTGCAAGATATACCTCTTATTTGAAAGCTCATGCTTCAAGGGTCTCAAAAATACAAAAATCATCAACAAAAGACATGGAAATTACTTACTTGTGAGTGCTTCAAGTTGCCGAAAATTTTAAGCTCTCAAACCCCCCTTTCATGGCCAATTTTTGGTGGAGAAAAGAGATGAGAAAGGGATGATATCATCCTTTTTTTATTTTTTTTTAATTTTAGTCAAAATAAGTCACCTAACCTACCAAATTTTGACAATTTGACTACCTTTGTCTCCTATGGCTGGCCAGGCAATCTCAATAAGGTCTAATTTCCATTTAAAGACCCCCAATTTTGGTTCTCTAACTATTTGACACCTTTAGCTATCAATTTAGGACTTTTGCACTTTATATGATTTAGTCTTTTTTCGCAATTGGGCTCACAAACGTCAAATTTAACTCACCAAAATTTTTTATGTACTATTATAAACGTGCTATGATTCTAAAATAATAATAAAATAATTTCTCTGACTTTATATTTGTGGTCCCGAGACCTAAAATCAGGCTATTACAATAACCTTTGAAGACTTTGTGAATCCGGTTTGTTTCCATCGAAGAAGAAGGTAAGACCGATTTCTGTTTTTGATCCTGGCATCTATTCATATGTTCAATTTGTGAATAACATTTTAGCATGTTCCTTCGAGTTCATCATCCATGGTGTCACTAACCTCTTTCATTTTCGTGAGGGAAGATAAGCAACTAATCTGCTTCCTTTTCGAGTCTTGTGTATTTTTTAGGTTTATGACGATAAAATTTTTTTCGAGCAAATGGCCCGATTTGAGTACAAATCATCTTCAAGAGGGAGGGTATGATGCGAACCCGGTCGCATCATCTTACGACCCAACTTGTCGACACCGAGATTGGGCTAAACTCGAGGGGCCCAAGTGTCTGTCTTTAATTATGTCATTGTTTGAACATCATTAATCTGTGTTCTGCATTTAATAAAGTCATGCATTATGTAACTCCCATGTTAGTTAAGTTTGCACCATTAAATTAAGTCGTGCATTAAGTAACTCATTTGTTCATTTAGTTTACATTTTAAACCATGCATTTAAGCATCTTAGTTGTTAAATATGTTTGAGTTTGTTTATATATGTATGTTATTTAATTTGACTGTTACTTTTTACTACATAAATTAAAGTGTGTTTATTTTAATTTTAAATAAGGTGATTTGAGTTGCATGTTCATTAAAATATTTGTGTATGAGTGTTTATAGTGTGCTGATTTTTGTGAGTGTCTTTAATGCTTAATTATCTTCCTTGTAGGTGACTATTCATATGGCTAATTGGCTCTTCAAGTTTTGGACGTTTTTTAAGCCTTCAAAAGTCATCATGATGCAAAGAGTGTCTCTTCAAATCTGTTCAGTTTTAAAGCATCCAAAGCTAGTTAAAAAGACAATTAAAGAGATGAATGCACAAATCTTTTGACATTTAGTTTAAGGGAAATGAAGAGACACCAAATAGAACATTAAGGGTTCATTAAGTCAATTATAAAATGAAGAGACATGCCTTTCATCCACACCAGAATCAAGTAAAGAGACATGACTAATGGCTTCCCTACATGACTTAAAAATAAAATAAAAGCTTGTAAAAACCTTAGTTAATTACTGAAGGTGAAAGGTCACAAATAGACATTCAAATAGTCATAAAGTGCTATAAATAGATTGTAAGAAGATATATTGGATAGAAAATTTGTCCTTTGATAATGTTTAAACATTTGTGAATTTTCAACTCTTATTCATTATTAGCGTGA
>NW_024403234.1:0-19566 GCF_007990345.1 Gossypium hirsutum | reverse complement strand
TTCTCCATAAATACTTATGTATCAAAATTATAGAAAGTGTTAAATATAAGTAAGATTTATTACATTTTTAAAAGGGAAATTTAGGAATTGATCTTGCTAAAACCATTTGTCACTTGGCGGGTAGGTATTCATAAATTTTTACAATGGTTGGATTTTTTATATTTTTCATAGCCAAATATAAGTTATTATGTATTATTATAATTTATTTTTAAAGGTAAACATTTTACTATATATTAATTTAAATTTATTTACTATAAGAGGAATGGAAAATTTATTGAGGTCAAAAATAAATATATATATTAATTACAATTTTATTAAAAAAAAAAAAAAAAAAATATTTTTGAGGGGCAAACCTCTACTTGCTCCTCAAATTCGCCTCAAATTCCCTATTTAGCACTTCTCATCTCTTTTCTATTCTTTTCATTCATAAAAATCATTTTGAAAGGGTAAATTGATCAACTTTATGATCAACCAAACTCCTTAAAACAATTTAGATTTTATCTTGAAAATAATATTATTAAGAAAATTAATTTAATAAAATTCACAAGAAAAATTCCTTCATTTGGAAAAAGGAAAAAAATCAAAATCAAACTAGCGTCACATTAAAGAAAAATATAAAATTGGGAGGTTGTGAAACTGCGAAGAAGTCCAATAGGGCAGAGTCAGCCTGCACAAAAACAGACGATCCAAAGAAGGCAAAACAACCAAACTATTTTCCTCTCTTTCATAACCTCTCTCTCTCCCAGACTTCCCTATATCTATCTACATGATCATCCCTCATGTAACAATGTATATTTTATTATAAATACTTTTAATATAAAGCTACAAACAAATATTAATACTTATTTTCCTCTGTTTACCCCTTCCTCCATCAATTTGCAGACTCTGTTCCTTTTTTCTTTTTCAGTTCTTATTCATAAAGTGACGACGATCCTAGAGGTGGGTTTGGCTTTTCATCATGGAAACATTTAGATAAGGGAGGTATGTTGCTCTCCTAACAACAACAAACAACAACAATAACTATATATATAATCTTTTCTCTCCTTTTTTTCTGGGTATTGGTTTTCGTATCATTAGATAGTTTTTTGTTGTTTGTTTACAGAGGAATCTGAAAAAAAAAACAGTTCTTTTTAGAGGGAGTTTCGATTTGATCATGGCGGTTGCTGAGAGTGCGGGGGCGAAATCGGGGTCATCGGGTCAAAATTTGGAAAATACTGTGGTATCGTCTGACTCCAATTTGGTAACGATCCAGATAAATCAAAGACCAAGACTGATTCCATGAATGGTGCTAAGACTACTAAAGAAGACATGTTTGAACAAGAAATCCTGTAGCAATCACTAAGAGCAATGGCGATAGCAACATACCGATGCAGAATGGGTTTAATGAAAAGAACCAGCAGCAGACGGTGACAAAGAATGGAGGGCTTAATGGGTTTAGCAATGTAGAAATGGGAGTAATGACGAGATTTTCAAGAACGAGATGAGAGATTTGGTTGAGATTTTATCTAAGCTAAACCCATGGCTGAGGAATTTGTACCGCTTCCCTTGCCAATCATCATCATCATGAAAAGCATGATCAAAACCAAAATCGAGATAATCGCTTCCGGAAAATGGGTTTGGATATACTGAAATTTTGTAGTGCAGGCTAATTCTGGCAACGCTGATGGACTACTAATAGAAGGGTTTGCTCTTTCTATTTCCTTGGGGGCAGTTTTTATGTAGAAAATATTTTTTTGTTTGTTTTGGTTGATTTTCTCTTTTTATTCTTACTCAGAAAGGAATAACTATAGCCAAGGGAAGAGAAGGTTGAACAATAGAACGAGCATTGCACAGCGAGAGGATGCTATTAGGAAGACCGTTTATGTATCTGATATCGATCTGCAGGTGACATATTTTCACACTTATGTTTTTTGTCTCGGTTTTACTTTGTCTGTGTACTGATATGGTAATATCTTACTGACTGTATGGTTATCGAATAGGTTACGAGAGCTTCTTGCGGGTCTCTTTCTGAGTTGTGGACCGGTACTTGTTTCTTTTCTCATGTTTAATACAAAAATTTCTGTTTATCCGACTTAGTACTGGTGGATTACCCTCTAAAATAACTTCTGTTATTCTGGTACAAAAGGTTGTTGATTGTCGTATATGCGGTGATACTAATTCTGTTCTCCGCTTTGCTTTTTGTCGAGTTTTATAAAGAAGGTATTATGGAAGTCTTATGCGTTTTGTAAGCATTGATATCTACCCTCATTTACAGCATTGACCATTCGATGTTCTTGTAGAGGATGCGAGAGCTGCTTTGAATTTGTCTGGAACCATGCTTGGTTATTATCCTGTAAGAGTGCTGCCTTCAAGGACTGCAATTGCACCAGTTAACCCAACTTTTCTACGAGGGTAAAGCCTATATATAATGAATGAACTTTTACAGACTTGTTTGTAAGTTATAGAAGCTAATCATAGTTAAGCTGATATTTGTTATCCTTTTAATACTTGGTTCAACTTTTCTGTGTTTTCAGTCTGAGGATGAGCGAGAAATGTGCCAAGGACATTTACTGTAAACATAGACAAGAAGGTAGTTTTTTCTTGTCCATATTTTGTTTTCTTGAATGCTAGTGTGATACTGTGATTAGCAAGCAGAACAATATTCCTGTTTGTTTCTTCATTTATACAGATTACTCAGCTGACATCAAGCTTTCTTTGAATAGTTTGTGGAGAGGTCTGTAGTTTCTCATGTGACTGCCTTACTAATGTTGCTTGTCTTTGTCACATTTGATGGTTTCATACTGAACACATTTGCTTTATGGTAGGTTAAACGCTTGAGGCTATTGGGAGACTATCATCACTCAACTGTATTGCCTTTGTTGAGTTCAAAATGGTAGTTAATTCTTGCTATCTTTTTTTACTGAAACTGTTGCAACATCTGTTTTTTTGGTTAAATTATCTGTCATGTTCTTTATCAATTGAGAACATTCTGTATTATGTTGCGGCATATACGTTAAAAACTACTAATTCTGAGATGATAAATCAGTGGCCTATTCCTTGCAACTTGTCTAGCCACTTGCTTCTTTAATTAGTAAGTTACCATTATGCTTTCTCTGGTTTTTCAAGCTTAAACTTTTCTTGCATGGGGTTATTGAGCTGAAGCATATAGAGGATTAAGTGAGTTGACATTGGTACCTCTTTGGAAAGATTCACTTGTTTTCCTGTTTGGTTTTCGCTTTCTGTCTCCTTTATATATGCTCCTGATTGTGTTACTTGAATTGGTTTTGGGGATGTGAACCATATAGGGAATAAGTTGTCAATGACCATGGAAGTTGATTTAGGAGAATTGAAGTATTAAAGGAATCATCTCTGTAAGAGGTGTTCAGATCTTCCTATTGCCTTCTCCCACTTTCAGAGTCTCTAAGACCGGGGAAGGATGTGTTCATTTGTAGGGTCTTTACAGCTTTTGATGCAAGACCATTCAGACCAGTTGCGTTCTTGCCCGCTGGTCTGTGAATTGTTGATTGTACGAGTGTAAAATGAGGAGCCTATGCTCATTAGTGTAGTTGAAGGACAGTGAACCAAGTCAGTAAATTCTTCTCTTGTCTGCTGTTGACTAAGGGAAATGAGGATTTATTGTTTTGCAGAAAAATGTTTTCTGCGTTTAGTAGGTCTAGATTTGTCCAGCTTTCATCAACTATCCTGAGTTCTACTTGGGACCAGGGGATGGGCATGCATACCTGGAGCTCACTTGATCTCAATGACTATATGAAGTGTTGTTGGAGGTTATTTGTGGATAAACCTCGTCTGAGGATGCACTCTGGACATGGTACTCTTTTTGTTTTGTGATTTAGATCACCACTCCATTCAACCTTTTGTCTTTAATGCTGGAAATATCTGCCATAAACTTGTCTTGTTTATCATTAATTGTGCAACCATTTATTTCTTCGTACTCATTTGTTGGTATGTTTTTTCTTTACCTGAGGCACTGAACTACTTTACAAGATGAATCGTTTTATCTGTTGCTGATCAAACATGAGTTAATTCACTTTCCTTCTTTGTCTTTTGATTATTTCATGCTGTTCTAACAGTCAAGAACTTGTGTAGTTGAGTAACTGTGAAGAAAAGTCCGTGATAGTTTTTTTCTTCTTGTATTTAATTTAATCCATTTGGCAATTCCTGACTGTTGTTTCTTGTTCGCTGCATGTTTAAAGTAGCATAGTTGAACTGGGCTCTAAGCTCTTTGCTATGATATTACCCTCTTAACCATCCCATTATTAACCAAAGGTTTGGCGTCATTAGCCCCGAACTTGTTGTAGCTGGAATCATTTGCACAAATATTTCTACGAAATGGAAATGCAACGTGTCTATTCTGATGCAGAAATATTCATAATTTTTCCTAGTGGTTGTCGTTGAATTACGTGCTGCAACTTGTTTACTGAACTGTCTCAGAGTGTTGGCTTTACTTGTAATGTTGAGAATGATCTTTTTGCTTTGTTTTGCCTCTCCTGCAGGCTGAAAGTGCTATTGCAGCTCTCAACTGCAGTGGTGCAATTTTGGGATCACTGCCCATAAGGTTGGTTTGTGAGGCTTCTTTGTTTGAGCTGATGTTTTACATGTTTTTTTGGTTATAAGATTCATAACTTTCCCTAAAAATTGTGATTATGTTGGCCGTTTCACATGCAGGGTAAGCCCATCAAAGAACCTGTTCGGCCCCGTACTCTTCACCCTGCAATGCAGTGAAACTCCTTGCTTGTGTTCGTTCAACTGGCAATAGATTTACCACATACATAGGTACAGCAGTACAATCGAGGTACTTCTGGCGTTAATGCTATTATCTTGTTCATGCAACTTAGCATCTTTATTACTTGTAGGGGGTTAATTGCAGTTGTCTTTAGCTTGTAGAGTTGGATGTTAAATTTTTTATGTTGCATACGACAATGCAGTCTCTTGTTCCGGTATATCTAACTGATAAGACTGTTTCTTGGCTATTGCATTTTCAGATTCCCTTTATGTAATTATGTAGTACATTTTCCGATTCAGTGTTAAATATGAAATACCAGTAAGTAATAACATCAGATACTATCTGCCAAGTTGAGGATTAAATTTTAACTTGGCTGATGTGCATCATTTGAGTTAAAACTTTGAGTGTTCAATTACTGGTATGGTTCCACTATGCTACGCGTTGGGTCAATTAATTTTTTGGACCAAATTATAAAGTAACAATTTGAAGATCAAAATATGTTCCAAGTCTATGTTTTTGTACGATTTAAATTTATTCGTGTTAGGGATCGACCCGATTAAGTAACGAACAAGTAAAAATAGCGGAAGAAATTGAGAAATTGAACACATAAATTTAACGTGAAAAATCTCTCCAAAGAGAATAAAAAATTAAAATTACGGGTAAAGATAATTTTACTATAATGGTAAAGAGCGAATAGTATAAAAGATGAAGATAAAAACTAATCTTGAGTTCTAATCTCTAATGGGTGTATTTTTTAATGTTGATAGGTCAAATAATAATAAAATAATTTAGACTAATGAAGTAGGATTCATGCTTAACAAATTTCCATTTTGACTCATATTTCCACAAAGCTATTTTTGCCAAAGGTCGCCACGAGCCTATCCTGAACTATGCAGGGAATTAACTGAGTCGAATTTGTGCTTAACAAATAGCCTTTGACTTATACACTGCCAAATCAAAACTAACTCGAGTTTGATTTTCACGAACACAGTACCCTAGTTTTTCAAAACATGCATCCAAAAGAGAACCTCTCTTCAACGAAACGGTCATACATTTTTCCCTCCTATGACCAAGTTGCCTCCGCTCCAAACGAGTTGACTTCGACTCCGTAACAGACGAGAAACGTCTGATTTCACCAATCACTGTAAAACCTTCCAGAATATAAAGACTGTCGGTCCTTTTACCTTTCAACAAAATGAGTGCTCCACGAGATACTTCAATGCCACTCGACTCGATGTTGATTCTGCATCTTGCTAATCTAAAATACTCAAGGAGATAAGATTCTTTTATTTTGAGCTTTGTGCATATCATACGTAATGCTATAACTTTGCCTTGTACACGTTGATTGAACTAGATTCATTAAATTTCTTAAGGTGATATTGTTTTTCCTGTTGGTTCATTAGATGATTACAGCGAAGACATTTACATTGAAGACGAGGATGATCTAGAAGATGATGCAGAACCGGATAATGAAAACCGGTCCTCATGAATGTGAATAATGTTTTCTATCAACCAAGAGGCTTATTTGATGGCAATATCTTGCTATTCTATGAGGCTTTACTTATTTGTGAAGTTGGCAACTTGGTTTAATGGCCCACACTTCTCAAACTTTCATCAGCAGAGGAGAGCACCTATACAAGTTGTGGGCTTTGTTGTGGTTTCTTTCTTTCTTTCTAAAATAATGTATAAACATCAAATATTATCATTATAATTAAATCAAAAGCCGTCGGGCCTCAGTACAGCCAAACCCTGTTAATAGCCTGCTTCCCCTAAATATTTAAACCGGGGAACAACAGAGATAATTCATTAGTTTAATCAAATTGGGTATCTCTTACAACAACCTAAAATGAAGGTAAGAGTTGTGTGCAGGAAGCTGTATGATTACGTCCAATACGATCTCAAAGAAATAGCTTTCCCTTCTTCATTGCCTGATCCTCCCCACATCAAAAAGCGCCGCAAATTGACTTGGCACGAGCACTTCTTGGTACTTCACTTTTCCAATTTCTCTTCCGCAGTAAGAGTTTTGTTTGCTTATTGATTTCTGGGCTTTAATGATGAATGCTGTTAGATTCTGGGTTTCCCCCTTCCTTTATATAATTGTATTTTTTTGATGATTTATGTGATGGAGAAGCTATATTAGTACTGGATTGTAGTTTAGGTATTACTGCCAGTTTAAAGAGCATGGCTCTTTCATTTCTCCATCATAGTAAATAGTGAGCTTGGTTTGTAAATTGACCTCTCTCTTCTTTTTTTCTTTTTTTTTGTGTCGTTGCTATTGCTGTAAGCAAAACATTTTAGAATTCTGAAGCCTTTTTTTGGAAGAAAATAAATGCATGGTTTTTTACTTTAAATCAAGAACGTATGTTTGGAAGTACTTTACGTTTTAACTATTAGCAATTTCTTCTCAAATATGATGATTTTGCCACTTCCTTTATATATATATATATATTTGCTTTTGTTCCATTTAACAAATTTTAAAGAAGCATAATGGAAATTTGAAATTTCACAGATGCTAGCTGGTGATCAGGGTGGAAATTAGATCATTGGGATATTGAAATGATCAAATGACTTTTATGTACTGTTCTGCTTACTTGATGGCTAACTTAACCACTTGAATGTCAAATAATGCTCAAGAACCTATTATTTGCCTATGCATTAGGGAATAAGAGGCATTTATTTTTAGTATGTAAGTAGTAAAACCTGTCGTCCTCCTTTAGGTCTTGAAGGAGGCCTCTAGGCTTTATGCTGCAAGTTGGGTAAGGGATATTGGTCCTGGTCTTAGACCAAATGATTATAAGAAGGATGATGGGACTGAAGGTAAAATGGAGATAAGAGTAGGAGTTCAGAGACAGAACCTTTGACCTTGGAGGATATTGGTGAGGAACTTTACTTTGTGGTTTCTTATCTTGAAATGTTCTGATGTATAAGTTGTCTATAATGAATCAAGAAGTATATAGCATGACTTGCAAAATTTGCGGCATATTATATGTGCAATAAACCGTTAGATTCGTGCTTGAGACATCTTATGGAGGTCAAGGAACAAAGTCCCGTAATGCTTGAGTTCAGTTAGGTTTTCATTTCAATTTCCTTTTTTAGTAGAACTTGTCTGGAGGTAGCATGGAATTTATTCTTTGATTTCTTTTTCCCCTTGCTGCTCAGAGTCATTCGTGACTGCATTTTGTTTTTTTATGTTGTTGGCACCTGTGTTCAAGTCTTATATTTTACGCTTCCATTGGCATATTTTTGGTGAATCCTTCTTCACCAGGCCAAGGTTCAGTTGTTAAGGAAGATATTAAATTACTGTTTATCTCCTAGCAGTCTTAGTTGTTAAGGAAGATATTAAGTCTAGAGCCATTACAGTGACGATCATACCGTTAACTTATGCTATCTAGGTACCTTTTTTTTCTTCTTTTTGGTATCACCCTGAAGAATGATAGCATGACGTGCCATCTGCCAACATTCTATTTTCTGAACATCTTATTATATATTTCTTTAATTGATTTTAGAAAGAAAATTTTTAACTCATGATAATTTCCTACTTATTCTGTCATCATTTACCTTGTTGGGACAGCTTCTCTTTTTCAACTAAAATTTTTTAGGCCAAATTTCTCTCGTCTCACCCTTTTTTCTCTCTTATTTTCCTGGTATTATAGTTTATCTTGTTGAATTTTGCATTGTTTTGATGTTTTCTATGGAAATTATTTAATAGCGATTGCTGCAAGAGGAGGGATGGAGACTTTGAGGCCTGCTTTACAGAGGTTATACATGACAAAGGCTTCTGCATATAGAGATGCTCTTGGGAGTTTCATAGAAGGATATCAAGAAGGTATCCAGCAGGTCATGGAGGAAAAGGAAGATTCTTCTAAAGCACAGCTAGAAGGCAGTACTGATAAAAATTCAACTTGATGGCTGATAAGTGCATAATCAGTGATGCATGTGAGTACTTCATAATTTACCAAGTAATGTACTTAACCGTCCATTATAACTCCTAATGGCCTAATTACCTTTTAAGGCCTTCAATCTATTGATTCATAATCATTTAGCAATATTAACTAATAACAATTAACTTTTGCAACTTTGACGATTCAGTTCTTTTTCTTAATTAACTATCTAAATGGAAAAAATTACCTAACCAAATTTTAATTCAACACTAGAATAACTCTGTGAATAACAAATAAATAATAAAATAGTAACTCATTGGTCAAAAACATGGTCTTGAAACTACTATTTTTGACACCACTGAAAAACAGGATATTACAACCCGATTGTGGCACACATTTAGGGGATCAATGATTATGTCTATTTATAATTTTTTGAAGTTGTTTGCTTTGTTTTACATTCACAATATATACTTATTTAAAAGATAAATATCACATAAGTTTTTAAGTTAAGGATTTTGAATATGTTGGACCATACTACGAACGTTGTAATTCTTGAAGGATTTAAATGAAAATTTAGTAAATTAATTTTGTATAGGGTTTGTGTAAGTGTTTGTGTGACTTTTACAGTGAAATTGGAGTTTTGGATTGGAAAGAAATTGAGTTTTTACTGTACGAGTGTTTACACTTTAACGAAGAAATTAATGAATAAGCTAGTGTTTTTGCTGTATGAATTAGTCTTTTAATTAGCTGTTCTCCTCGATGCTCTCGAGTTGTCTAGACCTGTTGGCTTTGTATAACCTGAGACATTGTGTTGCAATGCGATCCAGCTTCTCGGTTGATGGTTCCATGCTTAATGCTTACATGCTAGATGAAATTCGTAGGTCATCTAGTTCCACACCACGGCACCATTGTAAATTCAAATATACATTAAAACTATTACAATATTTATCTCAAACGTGGGAAAAGATAAATTTACAAATTTCTAATTTCAAACCGAGAAAAAAAATAATTTTTAGAAAAGAAAATGCTCCGCCAACTGAGTGAAAACGTGTCCTGTAGAATGCATTCTTTTTCTCTCTCCTAAACCAGTATAGATTGATAAATTTCAATAAAAAAAAAAGCCAAAATTCTCAATTGATTTTTTTTCCAGCATATTTACATAATTTTGCTCATAATTAGCGATAAAGACTTAAAAGAATATTTACAACGAAAAAGATCTAAGATACCAACGTAAGGGCGTTTATCCGGCCTTTGTTTATATTTATTTTAGTTTAAATTTAATTATTTTTCAACTACTAATTTAATTCTATTTTATATTAATTTATTTAATTTTAAATATATAAGTTTTTTATATAATATCTACGACTATTTATAACCTGTGTTTTGGTGTTCCCGTCAGCTATCTCAAAGATTAATTAAAGGGGTTAAATGCAATGTCACCCTACTCTTGTTTAATCGGTTTTCTCAAATTAATTGTCTTAAATTTGACGAATTAACTTCCACTACATCCAAATTCAAGTCCATTTGCTGTGCTGTGAGTGAATTGGAGAGAGATGAGAAGGGGGAAAATTGCCCCAGATGGCAATGAAGCGAGAAAGAGGAGCGAGAAAGGAGACTCCAAATCCCTCAATGCCTATTTCAAGCAGAGGAAGTCACGAACAGAAGACTTCAAATGCCGGGATCTTGAAGGAGAAAATCAGAAACAAATAAGAGAATCGGGAAATGAAAATAAGGGCAAGCCGGGAAAAGGGTTCTTCGCTTGCTATCTGCTAACCTCTCTCAGCCCTCGTCATAAAGGCCACACCTATATCGGGTCTGATTCTACTGTTCTCTTCCTATATTAGTATTTTGCCTCATCCTCACCGTGTTTCTTTCTTATCTCAACATTATGGATGCTAATGCTTCTTTTTTTTTTGCTGTCAAAGATTGATCTTTTCTTTTTTGGCAAGATATCTTTTCCAATTTTACCTCTAAGGTTCAGCTTTATGATTCTGCACTTCTCACTCGAGTGTTTTGAATGGTACATGACATGTTCGAAGGCTTTTATTAGATTCGTATTTACACATTTTGAGGTTTATCTGAGTAAATTCAATTTTAACTCGATGTTTACTTGGTTATGGTCTTTAAATTCAAATTTCGCTTTTTTCCCTTCAAATTTTCCGTGTTGTTTCTTTTATGGTTCATGTTTGATTCGTTACCACTTACCATGAAGAAATTGATGCTACTATCTATGTGGTTTAATAAGTCATTTAAATAATATCAGCTTGCAGTTGTTTTCCTTTGATATGAGGTTCTCTAGTAAAAAATTCAAGCTGACCAAACAGTTTGCAGTTTGAACTATTTATATAACGGCAGTGTTGCCTAATTGCAGATTTACTGTGAACCCACTGCGTCGAATAAGACAGCACAATGGGGAAATAGGGAGTGGTGCTTGGAGGACAAAGAGCCGACGCCCGTGGGAAATGGTTGTGTGCATATATGGTTTTCCAACCAATGTATCTGCTCTTCAGGTCGTATATATAATATATATTTTATATTTTATATATAGTCTATAACATGGTTGTATTCGAATCTGTTGCATCACCTTTTGGGCTTAGTAGAAAACTGGCAGGTTATGCTTAAAATGCCATTTATATGACTATGAATTGGTCTATCTCAGTCTCATCATTTAGCGCTTGTTGATTTTCTTGTATAGATGCGCTCAGGATCCTAGCTTGCTTGTTGTAACAAGGAATTTGGTTGGGCTCAACAGCTATATTCTACCTTGAGTTTTCATGCATTTCTATCATCTTTTTTTATTGTTATGGTATTTGGTTAACTTATTCCAGCGACTGCAGCAGAATATCTTCTCACTCTAGATGAGATTTGGCTATGGCAGGAAACCTTTAGTTTAGGGGTTATCTACTTTATTGTGAAATTTAATTGTCTTATGTTGTCCATGCTTAGTTGATGAAGTGCTATATATAAATGTGTATGTTAAATTGAGCCATAAGGCAACAGGAGATAGAGAATGCTGGATTTTTTTTAAATGCAGAAAAGGCAGCGTTTTGACACTCGAAGAGACATTCTTGATTGGTGAACAATGCTTCCAAATTTTAAAATTTTCTGAGCTAATTGATTTTATTATATGTAATACTTCCAATAACTGTTCTGACTCATGGTTTGCTACTAATATATAAATGTTTTCTGATGGGTTGATGCCTGCAGTTTGAGTGGGCCTGGCAGCATCCTCGAGAATCAGAGGCCGTGAGGCAAGCAGCTGCAACTTTTAAATCCTTCTCTGGTGTCACCAATAAGATAAAACTTGCATATACGATGCTCACCCTCCCTGCCTGGCAGAGGTACATACTTGCCTTTTATCCCTGATAACTCCTGTTTTGTTTAGGTCAATAGTTGGTTAACCAATGTGTTATATTGTTGTTTGATCAGCTTGAACATCACGATAAACTACTTCTCAACCAAATACACAAATCATTCTGCTAGTTGCCCAAGCTTGCCGGAGCAGATGAAAGTTAAAGTTTCACCAATGGATGAGCTCCCCTGCTATACTGAACCAAATGAGATTGAATACAAAGATGATTGTGATAACTTGGATGAATATGACGAAGTCAGTGATACATGTGAAACTGTTCCAGAAACATATCCAAATGAAGTGGTTATTGTTTCGGCAGATAATTTGCATAGCATCATTCATGAGGCTTGTCATGAACAATCTGAACACATTGAAGAACATGGGACAAGAAAACCAGGGGAGTCATCCAATCTTGGAGTCGGTAATGTAGAGTCACTAGTTTTCATTGATCCCCCTACTAGCAAGGCAACCTCAATTGCTACTGGCCTCACTGTGGTAAATGCTGCTGAATGTGCAGATATGAGCATTGCTGGGAAGGAGTCTTTGAGGGGCATGCGGTTTAAATATGCTGTGGAAGCTGATGAAGATCCACAACCATCGGTAAAAGAGGTAAAAGAGAAACCATCAACTACTGATGAGGAATATGAAAAGCTAGGGGACACTTGCACTTTTGGTGTATATCACAGGCAGCCATTTGATGTCATTTGTTCACCAGTACGAGCATCTTCCTCAGTTTTTACTAGCCTTTCTAATGAAGAGACAGCTGAAGGAACCAATGTAAGCATTATTGAGAAGGAATGTCGGATTCAGAAGCAATTTTCAGCTTTTGTAGCAGCCAGTGGAGATCAACAGTCATGGAGAAAAGAGAAACCATTGACCACTGAAGTTGCAGTTTTGAAGGAACATGTCCCTAGTTTCGATGTCACTCGTGAACCTGAGGTTATAGATTTGTTAACCCCATCTCCCAGCTATAGAGTCAGGCCATGCACCAAGAAAAGAAGAATTTCCAAGTTTTCTCCTGAGATCATAGATCTCACTTGAGCTTTGTCTGAGCATAGAATTTTGGGCATGGATTAACAGGAGGATTAAGCGGGCCACAAGAGTAATTGTTTTATCCCTTAAATCAACTGGAAGGTCTGGGTAGGGAATTTTATTCATTTCTACTATGACAATAACCCGTTCTGCTTTAATGCTAATTGATCAGATTAGAAGTAATTGTTTTCATCAAATACTACAATCCTGCCTAGCTGATGATGGGAAAATTACTTCATTTTATATTAGCGCTTTGCTTATATTGAAATTAAGAGAAATTAATTTGAGTTTTTAGTCTGAAATACAAGATGGTCACATCATAAATTGATTGTTCTTTTTCTTGCATATGTTCCTTTGGACCATCATAAATTGATGGTAACCTGGAGGTGGGTATGAGATAGCTATAATTTCTCAGTGGCATACTCCACTTAAAATTCAATTCATGCTTTTGCTATTAATTTTTGCATTTGCTAGTTATGAATTTAGTTTTTACCAGTTTCTGATATCACTGCGTTACACGTTAATATATGAGTTTATATTTTTATTATTTAAAATAATTTTTTACTTAAATTATTATCTGCACTTTTATTGTAATTTAAAATATTCATATTTATAGATAACCAACAATATTTTATTTTTAATTGCTTTTTTATTCTAAACATGAGAACATATTTTTATTTATATTTCATTTTCGGGTACCTAGGCTGCAACAAAAATATTTATTTATTGTTTTATTTTATTTTAAAGGCACTTGGAGTGTTGCAATTTTTTTTTTAAATTTCTGATATAACTATGAAATTATTATTTATTATATTTTATTTTTGGAGCACAGGATGGTATTACAATTTCCTTTTTACTTTTCAGGATTACTATAAAAATTATTATTTACTATATTTCCTTTTCAGGGAATTTTGGCTTAAGCAGGAAAATTATAAAAATTATTATTTATTATATTATATTTTTGGGCACTTAGTCTTGAGTATAGTGTTGCAAAAATATTTTTTTATTTTCTGAAATAATTATAAAAATTATTATTTATTCTATTTTATTTTTGGACACTCGAATTTGAGTATAGTGCTGTAAATTTTTATTTTATTTTGGAGATAACTATAAAAACTATTATTTTTTATATTTCATTCTTGGGGAAATTTGGCTTGAGCATGATGCTACAAATTTTTTTTATTTTCCAAAAAAATTAAAAAATATATTATTTGTTATATTTCATTTTCGGAAAACTTGTGCTTGAGTATGATGCTTGAAAATTATATTTTATTTTTGGGATAGCTATAAAAATATTAATTATTATATTTTATTTTTGGGATAGCTATAAAAATATTGATAAAATATTAATGAAAAGAATCATAAATCATAAAAATTAAAATATTGAGTACGAAACAAAAAGAGACGGGGGAAGCCATAGTTTTAAAGCTTCAAATTTGTTAGCTTTACATGATTGACAATTGAACGAACGAAGTTTAACTGAGGAAAGTTAATTTTTATGGACTAGTCCTCGAAGTTTTGTGTGTCGTTGGAAAGCTTTTAAGGTACTTTGTTTGTTGATTTTAAGCTTTTAAGGTATCGGTGTTGGTTATCTTATCGATGGTTAAGAACTTGCATGTGTTGCGGATTCTCTTTAGCTCATACGAACAATTTAAGTCTTTTGTATTTGAAATTACTTTATTATACTTCTCTGGGCAAAAAATTATTTAATGAAATAGAAAAGTAATGAATCGGAAAGATATTATTTATAAGGTTGTATGATGACCTTGTATTAAATGATATGATTATTTGTGTATGAATGAAATCCTATGACATTTGATATGATATATTTATGTGATGTACTAACCACGGAATTTGTGGTTTAAATTGTATAAGGATGCCAAGGTTTATAACATGCTTTGTGCCATATGTTTCAATTATTTATATTGCTTAATATCAAGATAAGTCAAGTTAAATTTTTGTATGAACTTTCTAAGCATTAGTATGCTTATGTTGTTTCTTGTTCATCCTTGTAGATCGATAGTTGGGGTCGAGTGGATCGAATCACATCAAATTTCACACCATCCGTCTCAAGTTTCGGTAGACTTTTGTTCATTTTAGCTTGGTTATATGTGGCATCTACATAGGTGTCATTGTATATGTATGTTAATTTTGAGACATGTTACTTTAGTCTCTATATGATATTTTGGTGTTGGGATAAACATAAACTATATGCATGAATGTGTGTATTTCAATGCCTCAGAAGTGACCACTGGAAAAACTAATGATAACACAAATGATGGCATAGTTGAGATTTCCGATGATGAAAGGTTGGATAAGATGTTGGAATTTTCATCTAAGAACATCTGGGACCATGTTGAATCTGATGAATTTATGGAACGTGTGCGTCAAGGTTTGGATTCTCAGCCCTCTTCCCTTGGTGGAAATCAGGCCATGTTAATTCAGCTCCCATCTCATATTCTACCATTCTATTCTTGAATTCAATAAATCCCACAGCTAAAAAAGCAATGTGCAACTTGCCTCTCCCCTTTTGAGCTATCTTGGGATTTGGATAGTTGGTCAACCCTGTCAGCAAATTGTTCATAAAGGATTCTGAGCTGGTGAAAACATTACACTTTCTGAGAATCCTCCATATTTTCTGGTACACAAAGTCCATGGTGATCGCTATCAACATGATCACCAACTCTCCTAGCTAATGAGATCAAGGGATCATGGTTTAATGGTCGAACTCCATGGTGATCATTATCAACATGATCACCGACTCTCCTTCTTATCTTAAATTTGGTAGAGAAGGATTATTATTATCATGTGCTAAATGCAGGATGCTATGATGCAGGACATGGATGTTCCACTTGGTAGCAGTCCTTCGCAGTTCTCAGTCGATATAACTGATTCACATGGCAATTGGAAGCCAAACCTCTCCACTTTTTCTGACGACATGCAACTTGACAGCCATTACAGAAATAGCAAGTGCTCTTTTGGTGACACTGACATTTCCTACAACATAGGAAGGGAAGATATATGGGATGGTGAGTCTCAGCTTTAGTCGGTGTTGGTTGTTTTGTTCATGAATCACAATTCTTATTGTTCATTTTACACATTGCACCAACTTGTGATTAAGATATTCAGAAATTCTTTTGCCTATCTTCACTTATTGTTTCAAACATAGATTTTATGTTAGTCATAGTGAATATCTCTTGCAGCAGACTATCATTCTTGTTGTCTGTGTCAATAAGTACTATTTTGAACTAGTTCTTTTTTTCACTAAGCTTTTCTCATATTTAGACATCATTATACTGTGGAGGCTTCTCTGGTGCAACATGTCATTTTCTTTTTTTTCTTATATGTTTGTCAGCTAAAGTTAGCTACCTAGATGATGGCTTTCCCCATGAAAGGGAAGATGACATTTCTTGGAAATACTGGCCACACAAAATAGATGGTAATTCTGGAGATTTTTTGGATTATGAAAATGGTGAGATACCAGATAATGCTTTTGAAGGGCATTTCATGCTGAGGAAAAGGTTAGCAATCAACAGTGAATATTTCCTTGTTCTGAGAGATAGGAGTATACCTTTTCTTTTTGATGAATTCATTACATCTATGCAGGGGTGTCAAAGCAACAAATTTGAATAGTTTAGGTGCTATTTCTCATTGAATTTATGGAATAGTTTAACTCAACACTTTTTATTTAATATTAACAGGACAAATTAGTTTTTAATTATTGCTTTGTTATTGGTTTTTTGCTGCATATGCTAACTTTGAACACAAATTATGATATGGCGTCATCCCTTTGTCTTTTAAGAATTTGGAGTGCTCTATTTCACTTACTGAGAATTTTCTGTGGGGGAAATCTCCAGATTCTTGGGATGATTGTTGGCTCAAGTTACTTCCAAGAGGGAGGAGTTAAATGTGAAAGTGTGGTTGCGTTATTTCTTTCATGTTATTATTCTTTACTTGATGCATCTATGATTAGAATTGTGATTAAGAATGTTTTCCATCCACCTCTAATTCTTTCTCTTTTTCCACAATCAGATCCTTCTCCAAAGCATTTATCATCAAAAGTTGGTCATGATTTGACAACTTTAATTGGGGAAAGGTATGAAATTTCCCTCCAAAGGTACTTGGGAAATTGGCCTTCTTTTTATTTAATTTTCTAAATAGAACGGTTGCTTTGATATAGTGGCAGGTATAACCCAATTCAAACGAATTATGATGTAAGAGATTTGCCACCCCAACCAGGTTGGCCTTTTTTTGGGACTGAAGATGTAAAGGATAGCTTGAGCTTGCTGAGGTAAATTATAGCAACTTTTTGTTGCAAGGTGATTTGGTTGGAAGGTACTACTTTAACTTACATGTTTCCTCTCTCTCTCCCTCCCTCAAGCTTTAGCAGTGAAGAATCATGCTCTTCTAGTGCAGGTTACGTTTGATTTCATAAATTGCTTTGACAATTCATTGTCATTTTGTAGTCTTTAATAAAAAGCTCCCCTTGTGAAACTAAAGCAATCATTTAAAATATTTAATTGCAGTGAGGGGTGAAACGATAGACAGTTCACCTCCAAATCTAATGCCTAGGCAGAGCAGAAGAATATGTAGTACTTTTGGTAGGACCAGAATGAAGTATGATCTGGACAATGATTTTGCCAAGGAAACACGTTGCAAAGACAGAGATAATCTTGGGCAACCATCTGGCAAATATATGAGGACTCCAGTTCCGCTCAAGTCAACAGCAACCAAGCGTGCAAGCTATTATCTCCAAGGGGGAATAGAACTATCTCAGAAATGGTTGCTTGAGGAAGGATGCAATGCAGTTGATATAGATTTGGGTTTCAGTTCTTTCCATTGCACCTCACAGGCAAACCTTCCATCTGTAGGATCCCAGCTGTGGGCTGAAGATCCTATTGGTGCCTTTCCTGTTCCTGAACTGAATCTTAATGTCAAATCTTGCTTTAATACACCTAAGCACAGTGAATTTATTCACCGTTTGCCTTTTAGCTGTTTCACATCTGAGAAGTTTGCTTTTTGCCAACCATTGAATCAAACAAACTCTTTTGATTCTCCAGTATTCTCAAATATCGGGGCTGGATCAATCAAGCATGCCCTATCTCCAGATTCAGGAAGACAAGGTGTTCCTTTGGATTTGTTTGATGCTGGTCAGCATAGAGAGATTGAATTTCTTGATTTATCAGTACGAGGACGAGTTAATGGAGATGATAAAAGAAAACCAAAGTCCCCACCAGCCAACTGCAAACAGTTAGAACTTGAAATGGAAAATTTATTGAAGCAATGGTTAGCATGTAGCAATCACATGTTTTATTATTATTATTATTATTATTTGGATGTAATAATGTAACTTAGTTGTATTCCAACTAAGTTTGTTAGTGGTAGTAGGTGGTGATTTATTTTAAGTGGATGTAATGATGAAACTTAGTTGTATTCCAACTAAGTTGTCAAGTTGTAAGCTTGTATAAATAGGCTTTATGCCATTTTAAAAAAATGAATGAATTCAATCAAGATTTCATCCATATACTCTCTATTTTAGCTTTGCTTAAAATTTATTTCATTTTTCTTCTTTGTTTCTGCCGCAAGTCTCGATTCTTGCTCGGCAAGCTTTTTGTTGAACCTTGCTATTTGTTGCACTTAGCTCCAACAATTGGTATCAAGAGCCTATTTATTAAGGGATCTGTTATACAAATTCATGGCTTCATCAAGCTTTTCACCAGCTGCACCTCAAGTCTTCAATGGAGAAGGCTACCACATATGGGTGGTTAAAATGAAGACCTACCTACAAGCTTTTGATCTGTGGGAGGTAGTCAACTCAGATGTTGAACCAGAGCCACTTAGAGGCAATCCAACAGTGGCTCAAATCAGGCAGCATGCTGATGAGAGGACCAAGAGGCACAAAGCCATGTCTTGCATTCAGAACTCAGTGTCAGATGTGATTTTCACAAGGATTATGGCCTGTGAATCACCAAAACAAGCCTGGGACAAGTTGCAAGAGGAGTTTCAAGGGACAGAGAGGACAAGGCAGCAACAGTTGCTGAACTTAAGGAGAGATTTCGAGAATTTGAAGATGAAGGAAGAAGAAACTATCAAGCAGTACTCTGACAGGATTATAGCTGTGGTTAACAGCATAAGGCTCCTTGGAGAGCAGCTCAAGGAAGCTAGGATAGTGGAGAAGGTTATTGCAACTCTGCCCGAGAGGTATGAGGCAAAAATCTCATCTCTCGAGGACTCAAGGAACCTGTACACCATCTCCCTGACAGAGTTGATCAATGCTTTATATGCTCAAGAGCAAAGAAGAGCAAGCAGACTGGAGGAGCATCAAGAAGGTGCCTTTCAGGCAAGAACAAACACTGCCTACAAAGGTAAGAAGGCCTGGAGAGACAAGCCAAGGACTGATGTTGCAAGAAAAGAGGGTCAGACTTGCAAGCACTGCAGAAGGGCTGGTCATCTAAAGAAAAATGCTGGTTCAATCCAGATGCTGTATGTCAGCATTGTAAAAAGAAGGGTCATGTTGAGAGAGTCTGCAAGAGCAAGGCCAAATCAAGGCAGAGTCAGTTTCAACAGAAGAAAGCTGA
>NW_024403233.1:0-19608 GCF_007990345.1 Gossypium hirsutum | reverse complement strand
ATTAGCATGCTAGTTATATGGATGGTTAAGGTTGCTTGTTATGGTTAGCCATGAAAGTGAAAAATTGTAAGCAATTTGTTGGAGGGCCGAACTTAGGACAGAAGAGATGAGTATTCGGCTAACATAGTGGAAAGGTGGTGTTGCCGATTGCTAGATTTAGACTAGGAGTGGCTATAATGGATAAGATGTGGACTTAAGAAATGTAGTTATATGGACTTATGATGTTACAAATAGATGTGAAATATGCTAGATTAGGAAAACTCGATTAAGTGTTCATGAGATGAAATAGGTGTTTAAATGATGTTATAGTTGACATTGTACATGTATACATGCATTTCGGCCATGGTCTTTGCTTGAATTTGAGATTGTAATGTGATTTTCCTAAATTGTCTATGAATTTTTGGTTGTTGATTCCATGGTAATGGTATATTGAATCATGAAAATTTAGTAAGGTTGCATTCGGCAACTTGCTTGGAATTAAAAATTGATGTCTAAGCTTAGGTGATTTCGATGATGATATATATATATATTCATAAGTATATTTAGTTGATTCGGCTTTGGTAGTTGCATGAGGCTATTGGCCGAATATACTAACATACATATACATGTGAAATTGGATTGTAAATATTTAGCAAGGTGGTTAAACTAGTTAAATTATTGATTTAGCTCAAGGAGTTAAAGGAGGTGAATCGAGCAAAGGCAAGAAAAGGTTATCGAGTAGCCGAGTTGGAACCGTCTTACCCAACACGAGGTAAGTCATTAAGCATGTAGTTGGTATTATTTCAAATGGTCATAATGTGTATGTATTGATGCTGAATGGAATGAATAAATATACATATATATATATATGCATGTACGTATGTGATGATGAAATTGTTGAATGAAAGAAAAGAGGTAAGATGTACTGAGTTGTTGATCTCGGCACTAAACGTGCGGGATAACCATTTATGACCATGAGATTGGCGCTAAGTGCGCGGGATTAAATTGTACAGCACTAAGTGTGCGATTCGACTATGTTGCACTAAGTGTGCGAAATGAATATGATGCACTAAGTGTGCGAATTGACCATGCGGCACTAAGTGTGCGAGTTTGACTATGTAGCACTAAGTGTGCGATTTGATTACGTAGCACTAAGTGTGCGAGTTGATATATAGACTGAGTGTGCGGCTCAATATACATTCGTGATCATTATGAACTATGTTGCGACATTGAGTCGATCAGGACAGGATCGGTAATGTCTTGATATGCTAATAGTGCTATGCTTATACTTGGTGTTGAGCTCGGTAAGTTGAACCTATGTGACAAATATACTTGAAGTCACGTACATAAAATTTATCATAGAATGGGTGAAAGGCCGTTTAGTTGTATGTTTGTAACGAAAATAAAATGATTTATGAAAATGCCTCGAATATCCTATTGATGAGTAGGTGGATTGTGAATACATAAATTGGTATGAAATTGAATCGATAGGTTGGAGGAACTATGGTATGGTTCGGTATGGATGGAGTAAATTGTCTCATTCCATTTTGTTTCCTCTTGTGATAATGTTATTGATGTATAGTAGTGCATTGCTTATGACTTACTGAGTTATAAACTCACCCGGTGTTTCCTTGTCACCCATTATAGGCTGCTTGGACTCATCTATTTTTGCGGGGTCGGGCGTCATCGAAGTCATCACACCGGATAGCAAGTTTTGGTATTTTCTTCTTAGTTGGCTTAGAAGAACATTTTGGCATGTATAAGCTATTACGTTGTGTTTGAATTTTGGCATGTAAACTTTAAGCCATGCGAAAATGGCACGAATGTTCGATTGAGTTGGATCAAGGGTAGGCATGAAATGGACCTAGTTACTTTCGTAACAGATGCTGGCAGCAGCAGTGTCATGAGATTGAAAAATCACTAAAAATAGTAGGAGTGGAATTAATTGATGAATAAATTATGTAATCGAAGCTCGATGAGTCTGCTTTCATGAGGAAGTAACGAAAAGATCATATGGGCAGTATATTAAGAGATAATCAGATTTTTGTGGAACAGGGCCAGAACGGTTTCTGGATTCCCTGCTCCGACTTTGGAATTTCATTAAAAATTAACCAGAGATAATTAGGGGTCGTACCATATATTTACAGATTCCTCTCTGAGTCTAGTTTTCATAGAAACAAACGGCATCAGTATTGGAGCCCCGTGCAGGGAGATATCCAAGTCGTAATGGGCAAAGGTCAGTGTAGTCGACCCCTGCAACTTGGGAGACTTTGACTAATAAACTGTACTAATTGGCCCGACCAAAAATTCTAGAAAAAAATACATAGATGGGAACATGAGTCTAGTTTCGGGGAAAAATTACGAAACTGATTTTGAGTTACGAAACTCAAGATATGATTTTTAAAACGACTAGTACACAGATTGGGCAGTGTCTGGAAAATAAATTTTGTAAGGGGTTAAAGCCAGTTAACACCTCGTGTTCGACTCCGGTGTCGGTTTTGGGTTCGGGGTGTTACATTTTATTGGTATCAGAGCCATGGTTTAGTCGGTTCTAGGACTACCATAGCACGTATGAGTCTAGCTATACATGCCTTAATGTTAATGTTTAAAAGGGTGATGACTTCTGACGGTTGAAATGTTTTTGTTTTGATTAGTAAATGGATCCCGGTGAAGAAAGAACCCTAGCGGATGACGTTGAGAGCGTAGCGGCTGCTCCTGCACAAGGGACGCCGCCTGTTGAACCTCAGTCATCTGCGAATAATCAAGGTGAGGGGGCTAAACAAGCCTTCTTTACCATGATGAATGAGTGGGTCGCGCAATATGCCCGAACCAACCCGGCTGTCCAACAATTCCCAAATTTGAATAATCCACCCCAAGAGCCTGTAAGGCCATCAGTCGCTGATCCTGTGAGGCTGAGTAAGCCACCTGTAGACTTGATTAGGAAGCATGGGGCCGAGGAGTTCAAGGCCATAGTAACTGATGATGCCGAAAGGGCCGAGTTCTGGCTTGATAATACCATTCGGGTGTTCGATGAATTGTCATGCGCACCCGATGAATGTCTAAAATGTGTCGTATCTTTGTTGCGAGACTCAGCCTACTATTGGTGGAGGACCTTGATTTCTATAGTCCCGAACGAGCAAGTAACTTGGGACTTCTTTCAAACGGAATTCCGGAAGAAATTTATTAGCCAACGGTTCATTGACCAGAAGCGTAAGGAGTTCTTGGAACTCAAGCAAGGCCGTATGACTGTATCTGAATACGAACATGAATTCGTAAGACTTAGTAGGTATGCCCGGGAGTGTGTAGCTGATGAGGTTGCTATGTGCAAAAGATTCGAGGAAGGATTGAATGAAGATTTAAAGCTACTAATGGGTATTTTGGAAATAAAAGAATTCGTAACACTAGTCGAACGAGCCTGCAAGGCGGAAGAACTTGGAAAGGAGAAGAGGAAGGCTGAATTTGAAGCTAGAGATTATCGTAAAAGATCGACGGGTAAAGCTCCGTTCTCAGCTGTAAAGAAGTTCAGGGAGGACATTAATAAGTCGAGGGCGACTGCGGGAATTTCCATCAGGGCAAGACCATCGATGGGCTCCCGAGCTACTTCGGTAGCTAGTGTGGGCAATAATCGTCACGAGAAACCTGAATGTCCCCAATGTGGAAGACGACACCTAGGTGAATGTTGGGGCAAGTCTACTAGCAGGGCCTGTTACGGATGCGGTTCGAAGGACCACCTCATTAGAGGTTGCACGGAGCTGGATGAGAAGAATAAGATTCAAGGTGCAAGACCTAGTGGAGTGACATCTAGAGGTAGACCACCGAGAATTTTTGGAGGCAGGGGTGGTAGTCAGAGGGGGGCTTCTGATACGGCCGATCGCGCCGAGAACCGTGCTCCTGCTAGAGCATATGCCATTCGCGCACGAGAGGAGGCATCCTCCCCCGACGTCATCACTGGTACCTTCACTCTCTTTGATACTAATGTGATTGCATTGATTGACCCTGGTTCTACTCATTCATATGTATGCGAAACCTTAGCAACCAGTAAGACTCTACCTGTTGAGTCTACTGAGCTCGTAATTCGAGTATCAAACCCTTTGGGCCAATGCGTACTTGTTGATAAAGTGTGTAAGAGATGCCCTCTAATAATTCGAGAATCCTGTTTTCCGGTCGATTTGATGCTTTTGCCGTTCGACGAGTTTGATGTTATTCTTGGTTTGGATTGGTTAACCGCGCATGATGCGGTTGTGAATTGCAAAAGCAAGACTATCGATTTGAGGTGCGCAAATAACGAAATAATCCGAGTTGAGTCTGCGGACTTAAGGGGGTTGCCAGCTGTAATATCAGTAATGTTGGCCCAGAAATATGTAAGGAAAGGGTGCGAAGCATACCTCGCGTATGTACTTGATGACAAGGAGTTAGAAAAGAAACCTGAATCGGTGCCGGTGGTCTGTGAATACCCGGATGTTTTTCCTGAAGAGTTACCGGGTTTGCCACCTGTTCGGGAGGTAGAGTTTGGTATTGAGCTTGTACCTGGAACTACGCCTATTTCGATCGCTCCGTATCGTATGGCACTAACCGAGTTAAAAGAGTTGAAAGCTCAGTTGCAAGAATTGACGGATAGAGGTTTCGCTCGACCGAGTTTCTCACCTTGGGGTGCCCCAGTATTGTTCGTGAAAAAGAAGGACGGAACCATGAGGTTGTGCATTGATTATCGTCAACTGAATAAAGTGACGATAAAGAATAAGTATCCGTTACCGCGTATTGATGATCTGTTCGATCAATTAAAGGGAGCATCGGTGTTTTCAAAGATAGATTTGAGATCGGGTTATTATCAGTTGCGGATTCGAGATTCGGACGTACCCAAAACTGCTTTCAGAACGAGGTACGGTCACTACGAGTTCTTAGTGATGCCGTTCGGGCTCACTAATGCCCCTGCGGTGTTTATGGATTTGATGAATCGGATCTTCAGGCCGTATTTGGATCGGTTCGTAGTTGTGTTTATTGATGACATCTTGGTCTATTCAAGAGATGAGACCGAACATGCTGAGCATCTGAGGCAAGTGTTGCAAATTTTGCGGGATAAGCAGTTATATGCTAAGTTCAGTAAGTGTGAGTTCTGGTTAAGAGAGGTTAGCTTCTTGGGTCATGTGGTATCCGCATTGGGTATTCGAGTTGACCCGAGCAAAATTTCAGCCATACTTAACTGGAAGCCTCCGAGAAATGTTACCGAAGTCCGGAGCTTTCTAGGGCTCGCCGGTTATTACCGACGATTTGTCAAAGGTTTCTCGATGATAGCCACACCAATGACGAAGCTACTTCAGAAGGATGTTAAGTTCGAATGGACGGAGAAATGTCAGAAAAGCTTCGATCAACTGAAAACTCATCTGACTGAAGCTCCAATTTTGGTGCAACCCGAATCGGGTAAAGAGTTTGTCGTTTATAGTGACGCATCCCTACTTGGGTTGGGTTGCGTATTGATGCAGGAAGGTCGAGTTGTGGCCTATGCGTCGAGACAATTGAAGCCACACGAGAGAAATTATCCGACCCATGATCTCGAACTAGCCGCCATTGTGTTTGCATTGAAAATATGGCGACATTATTTGTTTGGTGAGAAGTGCCATGTGTTTTCGGATCACAAAAGTCTCAAATATTTGATGACTCAACGAGACTTGAATCTGCGACAAAGACGTTAGCTTGAGTTGTTGAAAGATTACGAGCTTGTCATTGATTACCACCCGGGGAAGGCTAATGTGGTTGCGGACGCCTTAAGCTGGAAATCACTGTTTGCTTTGCGAGCGATGAATGTACACTTGTCTGTTCTACCTGACAATGTGTTAGTAGCTGAATTAAAAGCCAAACCATTATTGACTCATCAAATTCGTGAAGCTCAGAAAGTTGATGATGAATTGGTTGCAAAACGAGCTGAGTGTGTTCTGAACAAGGAATCGGAGTTTCAGATTGATGATGATGGTTGTTTGAGGTTTAGAAGTCGTTTGTGCATTCCAAGGAATTCGGAACTCATTCCGATGATACTGAACGAAGCCCATTGTAGCCGAATGTCAATTCACCCGGGGAGCACGAAAATGTACAACGACTTGAAACGTCGGTTTTGGTGGCATGGTATGAAGCGAGACATCTCCGACTTTGTTTCGAGATGTTTAATATGTCAACAGGTGAAAGCGGAACATCAAGTGCCTTCAGGATTACTTCAGCCGATCATGATACCCGAGTGGAAATGGGACCGAGTCACAATGGACTTTGTGTCCGGACTGCCATTGTCCTCAAGTAAGAAGGAGGCGATTTGGGTTGTTGTTGATAGGCTGACTAAGTCGGCTCACTTTATCCCCGTGCGTACGAATTTTTCATTGGATAAACTAGCCGAATTGTATGTTACTCAGATTGTGAGATTACATGGAGTACCTATTTCTATCGTGTCGGATAGAGATCCGAGATTCACCTCGCGATTTTGGAAGAAATTGCAAGAAGCTTTGGGTACCAAGCTGCATTTTAGCACCGCTTTTCATCCCCAAACCGATGGTCAATCCGAGCGGATAATTCAGATACTCGAGGATATGCTGAGATGCTGCATCCTTGAGTTTAGTGGTTCATGGGAACGGTATGTACCTTTGATTGAATTCGCTTACAACAATAGTTTTCAATCAAGTATTAAGATGGCACCTTACGAGGCTTTGTACGGTCGTAAATGTCGAACGCCATTGTTTTGGACCGAGCTCGGTGAAAGTAAAATTTTCGGAGTTGATTTGATTAAAGATGCCGAACAGAAAGTAAAGGTAATCCGTGAAAGTCTGAAGGTAGCCACAGATCGTCAAAAATCGTATGCGGATCTGAAACGGAAGGACATTGAATATCAGGTGGGAGATAAAGTGTTCCTCAAAGTTTCGCCTTGGAAAAAGGTACTCAGATTTGGCCGTAAAGGCAAGTTGAGCCCGAGATTCATTGGGCCGTACGAAATTTCCGAACGAGTGGGGCCGGTTGCATATAGATTGATTTTGCCTCCTGAACTTGAAAAGATTCACGACGTCTTTCATGTTTCGATGCTTCGGCGCTATAGATCTGATCCTTCGCACATAATTAGTCCGTCGGAGGTTGAAATTCAGGTTGATATGAGCTATGAAGAAGAACCGATTCGTATCCTAACTCGTGAAGTGAAAGAGTTGCGAAATAAAAAGGTTCCGTTGATTAAGGTGTTGTGGCTTAAACACGGGATCGAGGAAGCAACCTGGGAAACCGAGAGCTCGATGAAAGAACGATACCCAAACCTATTTACCGGTAAGATTTTCGGGGACGAAAATTTCTTATGTGGGGGAGAGTTGTGACAACCCAAATTAGACCCTGGTCGGAATGTGGTTTCGAGACCACATTACCGAGCCAAAAATTTATTTTCGTGTTTTAATTGCATAAATTGTTGTGTGACAGTGAATGTATGAGAAATTAAATGCTTAATATTAGCATTAGGATTGTGAATTCATTCAAAAAGGACCTAGTTGACGAAGTCAGGAAAGATGATAGATGAATTATAAGGATTAATTAATAATAGGTTGAGGAAGCATGGCTTTGCATGTCAATTTGCCCATAAAATTCATGGTGGCCGGCCAAGGAGTGATAATGCTCCACTCATTCTAATTTAATATGTTTCTTTGGTGAACAAATGATGGGGATAATAATAGAAAAGGGAACAAAAAAAATGGGTGTCATACTTGCCATCTCCTAGCCGAAAAACCAAGAAAAAGAAGGGGAGAAAAGAACTTGGAAGGAATTCGGCCATTGCTTGTGCCTAGGGAGAGTGTTTGATGTTGTGGCATGAAAAATGAGGGAGTTTGAATGCTTAATAAGGAGGGAAGAAGGAGTGTTTATATTTTCTTTCTTTTGCAATTGTTCTAACTAGAGGAAGAAGAGGAAGCAAGATTCGGCCAAGGTGGTCCTTTAGACCAAGGTATGTTCAATGATATTTTTGGAAGCTTACCCTACCTTTGGGGTGATGAGTCTAGATTCTATCTATTCCATGGTTGGATTTGGGGTTGTTGGAGAGTTAGGATTCGGCTAAGGAGTTTAAAAATAAAAGCTAGTTGATACCTTGATGCTATTAGCATGCTAGTTATATGGATGTGTTAAGTTGCTTGTTATGTTAGCATGAAAGTTGAAAATTGTTAAGCTATTTTGTTGGAGGTGCCGAACTTAGGACTAGGAAGAGAATGAGTATTCGGCTAACATAGTGGAAAGGTGGTGTTGCCGATTGCTAGATTTAGACTAGGGGAGTGGCTATAATGGGCATTAAGATGTGGGACTTAAGAAATGTAGTTATATGTGGACTTACATGATGTTACAAATAGATGTGAAAATATGCTAGATTAGGAAAACTCGATTAAGTGTTCATGAGATGAAATTAGGTGTTTGAATGATGTTATAGTTGACATTGTACATGTATACATGCATTTCGGCCATGGTCTTTGCTTGAATTTGAGATTTGTAATGTGATTTTCCTAAATTGTCTATGAATTTTTGGTTGTTGATTCCATGGTAATGGTATATTGAATCCATGAAAATTTAGTAAGGTTGCATTCGGCAACTTGCTTGGAATTAAAAATTGATGTCTAAGCTTAGGTGATTTCGATGATGATATATATATATATTCATAAGTATATTTAGTTGATTCGGTTTTGGTAGTTGCATGAGGCTATTGGCCGAATATACTAACATACATATACATGTGAAATTGGATTGTAAATATTTAGCAAGGTGGTTAAACTAGTTAAATTATTGATTTAGCTCAAGGAGTTAAAGGAGGTGAATCGAGCAAAGGCAAAGAAAAGGTTATCGAGTAGCCGAGTTGGAATCGTCTTACCCAACACGAGGTAAGTCATTAAGCATGTAGTTGGTATTATTTCAAATGGTCATAATGTGTATGTATTGATGCTGAATGGAATGAATAAATATACATATATATATATGCATGTACGTATGTGATGATGAAATTGTTGAATGAAAGAAAAGAGGTAAGATGTACTGAGTTGTTGATCTCGGCACTAAACGTGCGGGATAACCATTTATGACCATGAGATTGGCGCTAAGTGTGCGGGATTAAATTGTACAGCACTAAGTGTGCGATTCGACTATGTTGCACTAAGTGTGCGAAATGAATATGATGCACTAAGTGTGCGAATTGACCATGCGGCACTAAGTGTGCGAGTTTGACTATGTAGCACTAAGTGTGCGATTTGATTACGTAGCACTAAGTGTGCGAGTTGATTATATAGCACTGAGTGTGCGGGCTCAATATACATTCGTGAATCATTATGGACACTATGTGTGCGACACTATTGAGTCGATCGCGGACAGCGGATCGGGTAACTGTCTTGAGTACATGGCTAATAGGTGCTATGCTTATACTTGGTGTTGAGCTCGGTAAGTTGAACCTATGTGACAAATATACTTGAAGTCACGTACATAAAATTTATCATAGAATGGGTGAAAGGCCGTTTAGTTGTATGTTTGTAACGAAAATAAAATGATTTATGAAAATGCCTCGAATATCCTATTGATGAGTAGGTGGATTGTGAATACATAAATTGGTATGAAATTGAATCGATAGGTTGGAGGAACTATGGTATGGTTCGGTATGGATGGAGTAAATTGTCTCATTCCATTTTGTTTCCTCTTGTGATAATGTTTTTGATGTATAGTAGTGCATTGCTTATGACTTACTGAGTTATAAACTCACCCGGTGTTTCCTTGTCACCCATTATAGGCTGCTTGGACTCATCTATTTTTGCGGGGTCGGGCCGTCATCGAAGTCATCACACCGGATAGCAAGTTTTGGTATTTTCTTCTTAGTTGGCTTAGAAGAACATTTTGGCATGTATAAGCTATTACGTTGTGTTTGAATTTTGGCATGTAAACTTTAAGCCATGCGAAAATGGCACGAATGTTCGATTGAGTTGGATCAAGGGTAGGCATGAAATGGACCTAGTTACTTTCGTAACAGATGCTGGCAGCAGCAGTGTCATGAGATTGAAAAATCACTAAAAATAGTATGAGTGGAATTAATTGATGAATAAATTATGTAATCGAAGCTCGATGAGTCTGCTTTCATGAAGAAGTAACGAAAAGATCATATGGGCAGTATATTAAGAGATAATCAGATTTTTGTGGGACAGGGCCAGAACGGTTTCTGGATTCCCTGCTCCGAATTTGGAATTTCATTAAAAATTAACCAGAGATAATTAGGGGTCGTACCATATATGTACAGATTCCTCTCTGAGTCTAGTTTTCATAGAAACAAACGGCATCAGTATTGGAGCCCCGTGCAGGGAGATATCCAAGTCGTAATGGGCAAAGGTCAGTGTAGTCGACCCCTGCAACTTGGGAGAATTTGACTAATAAAATGTACTAATTGGCCCGACCAAAAATTCTAGAAAAAAATACATAGATGGGAACATGAGTCTAGTTTCGGGGAAAAATTACGAAACTGATTTTCGAGTTACGAAACTCAAGATATGATTTTTAAAACGACTAGTACACAGATTGGGCAGTGTCTGGAAAATAAATTTTGTAAGGGGTTAAAGCCAGTTAACACCTCGTGTTCGACTCCGGTGTCGGTTTCGGGTTCGGGGTGTTACATTCGGCTACAATCGGCTTCGTTCAGAATCATCGAAATGAGTTCCGAATTCCTTGGAACACACAAACGACTTCTGAACCTCAAACAATCATCATCATCAATTTGAAATTCTGATTCCTTGTTCGGAGCACACTCAGCCCGTTTTGCAACCAATTCATCATCAACTTTCTGGGCTTCACGAATTTGATGAATCAATAATGGTTTGGCTTTTAATTCAGCTACTAACACATTGTCGGGTAGAACAGACAAGTGCACATTCATCGCTCGTAAATCAAACAATCATTTCCGGCTTAAGGCGTCCGCAACCACATTAGCCTTTCTCGGGTGGTAATCAATGACAAGCTCGTAATCTTTCAACAACTCAAGCCAACGTCTTTGTCGCAAATTTAAGTCTCTTTGAGTCATCAAATATTTGAGACTTTTGTGATCCAAAAATACATGGCACTTTTCACCAAATAAGTAATGTCGCCATATTTTTAAAGCAAATACGATGGCAGCTAGTTCAAGATCATGGGTCGGATAATTTTCCTCATGTGGCTTTAATTGTCTCGACGCATAGGCCACCACTCGACCTTCTTGCATCAATACGCAACCCAACCCAAGTAGGGATGCGTCACTATAAATGACAAACTCTTTGCCTGATTCGGGTTGCACTAAAATTGGAGCTTCAGTCAAATAAGTTTTTAGTTGATCAAAACTTTTCTGACATTTCTCCGTCCATTCGAACTTAACATCCTTTTGAAGTAGCTTCGTCATTGGTGTGGCTATCATCGAGAAACCTTTGACAAATCGTCGGTAATAACCGGCGAGCCCCAGGAAGCTCCGAACTTCGGTAATATTTCTTGGAGGTTTCCAGTTAAGTATGGCTGAAACTTTGTTCGGGTCAACTCGAATACCCGATGCGGATACCACGTGACCCAAGAAGCTAACCTCTCTTAACCAGAACTCACACTTACTGAACTTAGCATATAACTGCTTATCCCGCAAAATTTGCAACACTAGTCTCAGGTGCTCAGCATGTTCGGTCTCATCTCTTGAATAGACCAAGATGTCATCAATGAACACAACTACGAACCGATCCAAATATGGTCTGAAGATCCGATTCATCAAATCCATAAATACCGCAGGGGCATTAGTGAGCCCAAACGGCATCACTAAGAATTCGTAGTGACCATATCTCGTTCTGAAGGCAGTTTTGGGTATGTCCGAATCTCGAATTCGCAACTGATAATAGCCCGATCTCAAATCTATTTTTGAGAACACTGAGGCTCCCCTCAGTTGGTCGAACAAATCATCGATACGCGGTAACGGATATTTGTTCTTTATCGTCACTTTATTCAGTTGACGATAGTCAATGCACAACCTCATGGTTCCGTCCTTCTTTTTTCACGAACAATACTGGTGCACCCCAAGGTGAGAAACTTGGTCGAGCAAAACCTCTATCCGTCAATTCTTGCAACTGAGCTTTCAACTCTTTTAACTCGGTTGGTGCCATACGATACGGAGCCAACGAAATCGGCGTAGTCCCAGGTACAAGCTCAATACCAAACTCTATCTCCCGAACAGGTGGTAAACCCGGTAATTCTTCAGGAAAAACATCCGGGTATTCACAAACCACCGGCAAAGATTCGGGTTTCTTTTCTAATTCTTTGTCATCAAGTACATACGCAAGGTATGCTTCGCACCCTTTTCTTACATATTTCTGGGCCAACATTGAGGATATTACAGCTGGCAACCCCTTTAAGTCCGTAGACTCAACTCGGATTATCTCGTTATTTGCGCACCTCAAATCAATAGTCTTACTTTTGCAGTTCACAACTGCATCATGCGCGGTCAGCCAATCCAAACCAAGAATAACATCAAATTCATCAAATGGCAAAAGCATCAAGTCCGCCGGAAAACAGGAACCTCGAATTACTAGGGGACATTTCTTACACACTTTGTCGACAAGCACGTAACGACCCAAGGGATTTGACACCCGAATTACGAACTCAGTAGACTCAATTGGTAAAGTCTTACTGGATGCTAAGGTTTCACATATGTAAGAATGAGTAGAACCGGGGTCAATCAAAGCAATTACATTAGTATCACAGAGAGTAAAAGTACCGGTAATAACATCAGGCGAAGAAACATCCTCGCGGGCACGTATAGCATAAGCTCTAGCAGGCGCACGAGCCTCGGATCTGGTCGTAGCATCTCTAGATCCTCTCTGGCCACCACTAGCATTGCCCGTATTTCCAGATGGTCTACCTCAAGCAGTGGTAGCACCCGGTTTCCCACTTTGATTTACATCTGTTCAGACAACCTCGGGCAATCTTTAATGAAGTGGTCAACTGATCCGCACTTGTAACAGGAGCGGTCAGGGAATCTACAACTCCCCGAATGCCATTTACCGCAATATCGACATTTTGTTCTGTCTCGACGTTCATTCCCAACACTGGCGACCGAAGTGCCTCGTGTACCCACAGGGGGTCGATCACGATCTCGTCTAAAAAGGCCCGAAGTGCCTCTCGACCAGCCCACATCATCTTTTTGTTTTTCTTTTCTAAGCTCTTCGGCTTTACCAGCTCGCTCGACAAGTACTACGAACTCTCGTATTTCAAGAATGCCAACGAACATTTTTATATCTTCATTCAGCCCATCCTCGAAGCGTCTACACATGATAGCCTCGGACGAAACACATTCCCGAGCGTATCTACTAAGTCTAACAAATTTTCGCTCGTAATCAATAACTGACATAGAACCTTGCTTAAGCTCAAGAAATTCCTTCTGTTTTTGATCAACAAATCTTTGACTGATATACTTTTCCGAAACTCAGTTTGGAAAAACTCCCAAGTTACTTGCTCTCGGGGCACAACAGAAGTCAGAGTACTCCACCAATAGTAGCCAGAATCTCGTAGCAAGGACATAGTACACTTTAAGCATTCATCGGGTGTACAAGATAGCTCATCGAGTACCCGGATAGTGTTGTCCAACCAAAATTCAGCTTGCTCGGCATCGTCGCTATCCGTAGCTTTAAATTCAGTAGCCCCATGTTTTCGGATTCTGTCAACTGGGGGCTTATTTGACCTTATTTGGTCAGTTACCGGAGGTATTGTAGGTGCGGGGGTTGTATTAGTCGGGAAGGGAGGTTGTGGAACAGCCGTATTAGTTCGAATGTATTGGTTGAACCAATCATTCATCACGCTATAGAAAGCTTGTCTAGCTTCATCATTCGGGTTACTAACATTAGGTTGAGAGTCCACCGGCGCTGTCCCTTGTGCGGGAGCAGGCGCTACACTCTCAAGATCATCAGCTACCGCTCGGTCGGGATCGGGATCCATTACTATAAATAAACACATTTACAATTGTCAGAAATCACCACACTATCAAATAATCACATAAAATGGCATGTATAGCTAGACCCAACGCATTACGGTAGTCCTAGAATCGACTAAACCGTAGCTCTGATACCAATCAAATGTAACACCCCGTACCCGAGTCCGTCGCCGGAGTCGGACACGAGGGGTTTACAGACTTAAAAAAAAATTTCCCAGACACTGCCAATCTGCGTACAAGTCGCTTTAAAAACCATATCTTGAGTTCAGAAACTCGGAATCCAGTTCCGTAAATTTTCCCTGAAACTAGACTCATATTCTCATCTACAAATTGTTTTCTAGAATTTTTGGTTGGGCCAATTAGTACAGTTTATTAGTCAAAGTCTCCCATGTTACAGGGATCGACTACACTGACCTTTGCGCATTACGACTTGGATATCTCCCTGTACAAGGCTTCAATACTGATGCCGTTTGTTTCTATAGAAACTAGACTCAGAGAGGAATCTATACATATATAGCTTGACTCCTAATTGTCTCTGGTTAATTTGTAATGAATTTCCAAATTCGGAACAGGAAATCCAGAAACCGTTCTGGCCCTGTCTCACAAGAACCTGAATATCTCTTAACATACTGTCCATATGATTGTTTCGTTACTTTCCTATGAAAATAGATTCATAAGGTTTGTTTACATAATTTATTCACTATTTAATTCCATTCCTACTATTTTTAGTGATTTTCCAAATCTACATCACTGCTGCTGTCAGCATCTGCCTTTAAGGTAGACTTTACCTATTTCATAGTTTCCATGATTCAACTAGCCCTTTTTGCATAAATAGCACAATTTATGATAGTGATTAACCATTCCCATGGCCAATCCTTGTCAAGCATATCCACACCAAATGATTATAACATTATACTCAAACATATATAAGCCATTTTCGCATGGCTATCCAAAATTATACAAGTCCAAAGGGTCCATGACCCACAACAAACGGGTAGTCCTATACATGCCATATCCAGAGTTCAACTAAAAGAGTACCAAAAGGGCTTTGATAGTTGGATGACTTCGACTTCGATGATCCCGAATCCGATAGCTGGAGAACCAAATCTATAAAACAGAGAGCCAAAGCAACGGGGTAAGCATTTAAAGCTTAGTAAGTTTCAAGTAATGAAATCGGCTTTGACAAAAGTATTACATTCACATAGCTAAATGGATCACTTTATTAATACACATTGTCATACACATCCTTACTTCACACTTCATCAACATATCCACACAAGGTATTAACCTATCTAAAAGTCGAAAGTTCGTTACTCGATTGAACGAATACTATTAAAAACGAATCGACTTTTCCGATGCATACAAACACATACCTTATCATTTGGGTTTTTCGAGCGTTTTAATTGAATTTATTACAGCACAACACGCTCACCTTCGAACCCAAGTTTCTTCGGAATTTAGCCGGATATAACCACAAGAACAAATGCCTTCGGGTCTTAGCCCGGATAAAATCACTAGCACAATTGCCTTCAGGTCTTAACCCGGGTATAGCAATTCGCACAAATGCCTTCGGGTCTTAGCCCGGATAAAATCACTAGCACAATTGCCTTCGGGTCTTAACCCGGGTATAGCAACTCGCACAAATGCCTTCGGGTCTTAGCCCGGATATCATTCAAATGCTCATGCACACATATATCAACAACCATGACACATCCATATTTCATTTTCGTTACTAAGGCTCAACACAAAGCATTTATTTAACCTTTCCAATTTCGGCTCAATAGCCACACACAAAGAGCATGATTTCAATTGGCTTTATAACATAGTCTCTATGCACATTCGGCTATCCGTCATAGTATGACTAACCATTTCAATATAATTCAAGTAGGGTCATTACTCGAAGACTTACCTCGAATGTTGTCGAACAACTTTAATGGCTATTCAATTACTTTTTCCTTCCCTTTGTCGGATTTAGTTCCCCTTTGCTCTTGAGCTTAAAGAATACAAATAGGAGTATTCAATATTTAAACCAATAATATGAATTTATTTATCACATTCGGCAATCACATATCATTAAATTTTCAACCCAAAATGTCATTATATGACCACATATACACATATCCATATACTTAAGCTCAATAATATCATGTACTCACTTTAAGTATATTGCCGAATATACTTAATCATACATACACCTAACCAAAATAATTTCTAAAATCTTTATATCATTTATACACTAAGCCGAATACTCTTACCAAGTTCACCTATATTCTTCAACAAATTCTTCATTGATCAAACACATATTCGGCTAAAGGAATGGCAATTTTAGCAACTTTTGATTCAATACTTAATCAATTATAATACATCTAAATATTCTTTTCATATTATTAACTCAAATCACATACATTATTTAATATAACATTTTTACATTCGGCATTAGTGTCAACCATAGTAGCCGATTCTCCCTACTTTGTACCCATGCATCTATTTGATCCTTAGTTAGTTCAAACACTTCACACACTAAAACTCATCCAATTTTAACAAGAAATAAAATCCTTAATCCTCAAACTACCATGGCCGAATGCTATAACCCAAGCCACATATATTGTTCCTCAAGGCCCTTCAAGGACCACATTCGGCACCTCCTTAAAAACAACCCAAATTTCAACCTTCAAGAAAGAAGAAGAAAAAATATATGTGCTAAGAGCTTCAAACTACTTGGCCAACTATCAAACCTCCTAACAATCAAAACTTAAGCCATGGAATGATTAGAACTTGAACTAACCACCTTCTTTATACAAAATTTTCCAAGAATTTCAAGGTACTTACCTCTTCTTAATTCTCATCCAAACCGAACATAAAGCTAGAGAGCTCTTTCTTCTTCCTTTGACTTTTCGGTCAAGAAAAACAAAGAGGATGAAGCCTTTTTTTTTCTTCTAGTTTCGGCAAAATGGGGGAGCAAGGATGAAACAACTTTGGTTTCTCCTCCCACTCCCCTCATATTTTATTGTTCTTAACACAACATGTTGTCATAAACTCTTCATAATATGTTTTACCCATCACAATTTGTCTATCCACCTTGTCATGGCCGGCCACTACTATTTAGGGGGGAAATTTGACATGCAAGTCCCCCTTTTTATTTCATGCACTAATAGGTCCTTATGCTTCGACCTATCACATTTCAAAAATGTCGCACATAAGTCCTATTGACTAAATTCACATGCAATCGACTAAATCGAAGCTTGAAATTTTCACACATTCATAATTACATATTCTAGACAATAAATATCACATTCAAACATTTCGGTGACTCGGTTTAGCGGTCCCGAAACCACTTCCCGACTAGGGTCAATTTTGGGCTGTCACAAATTTTTTGTAATCAACTATTTTTGAGAAAACAAACTCGGTTTACTAAAATGCAATGTTTTAAGAAACTTCGCTGCAAAACATTCAGTTTATTTGAAAGATGTAAACAAACAACGATTTTTAATTAAATAGAGTACGGCAAAATGTTTTCTAAATAAAAACAGGCTTCCTATGTAAAAAAAGGTTCACGTTCATCTTAAATAGGGAGAAACTAGATTTCAAACCTTTTATCACAATCACTCAAGATTCGACTATAACGTACAAGCCGAGTTTGGGGTGTTACAGCCAAGGCCTAGGATAGGTTGGAGAGGTAAGGGAATGTTAGCTAAGCTCCATTCACCGGGACACATTTAGTGTGTTGGAGAATCTTAGCTATGTGCTACACTTTTGGGATATGTTCGACTCAATAAGTCATTTGATGTGTTTGAGATCTGTGTATCTAATATGTGGTGGTAGAGCCCAGTCTTATGTTTCATAACCTCAAGTGCTAATGTATCATTAAATGTAATACTGTAAAATGTGATGTATGCATAAATGTGTGGTCATAATGTTGAATAAGTTGTTAGATATTGCATGAATGCTATAGTATGTTGATATGGTAAACCTAGCATGTGAATGTGCCTGTGTCGTGTTCCTTTAATGTTTGACTTCATGTTTACTTGGTGGTTATTCTGACTATTCACTAAGTTTGTAAAGCTCATCCACTACTTTTTAAACCTTTGCAGGTTGATAGTGTTGTGGTTTGAGTGGTAGGGAGTATTCCATGGGACTGATCCAAGTAGTTAGAATTTGAATAGGTGAATTATAATTATTATTTTGAATTGTGGGAATAAGGAAATGTGGTACAATTTTTGGTTTTTCATTATCATGATGTTTTAGCTGAATTTTTCCATGATGTATTAAAGATTTTCATAACTTATTTGCTCTTAAGATTTAAGGACTTGGACCCTGAAAGATTGATTCTTGCTCGGATATATTTTCAATGTTTTGAATTGTCATTTTGGTCGCTTTGACGATGGTTTGATGAGGTAATCAATTCATGTTGAATAGTTATTAGTTAGAATAAATTCAATGCCTTATTATGTTGTACTTTTGTTGTCTGGAGCAGACTTATCGATATTCGGGTTTTTAAAATGTTACCTTTTGATATTTCAAATGTGCAGAAAGTTAGTAACACAATTTTGTATCAATACCATATCACGAGTATCAATACTCGGGAAAATAAACTAGATACGTTTTGAAATGTACCGATAAATTATTGGGTTTTGGTTTTAAGCAAAAAACAGAACGCTGATTTGGTACTGCTTTTCAGGGTGGTATCGGTACCATCCATGAGTATTATCGATACCATTGATTCAATATTGTTACCTACGTGATTAATTCAGAAATTTTTTTAGTGATTTAAAAGCATGTTTAACTTTTGTTTTAAGTTCACTTAATGAGTGTTTAGCATGTTTTAATGATGATTACAAATGTTCGCTTAATAATGAGACAATCTATAATGCGCATGATGTGTGACGGGGTGTAGCGTCCTGTTACTCGGGCTCGACGATCAAATCAAGTATAGGGTGTTTCAATAAAATAATGAAAATGTTTTATGGAAAACATTTTACATACAAACAAACGGACCCTAAATGATAAAGATGTCGATGCGACATTTTAGATTACAAGTTTCATAGTGGGAGAATGCCTCTATTTTGCCCAAATTTAATTTTGTTTTTCTTCTTCTAGTTAAACTCTGTTTTTAGTTTCCCACATAAATTCTAATTAACCTAGATGCTAAGAATTCCAGTCTTCAAATAGGTTTTAATTACTCTATGTTTTACACAACAAAAATATTTACATTGAGAGAATTTTGTTCTTTGTTTCGAAGGTTTTCCTTATGGTGTTTTAGGTTTTTCTTTTAATTCTCTTCATCTTTTGTACTCTCCTCTATTATAGTAAAATCTCTTTTTGTCCGTGGTTTTTTACCCTCTTTTAAGGAGTTTTTCTACGTAAAACATATTATAATTATATTTTTTGAAACAATTTAGGGTTAACTCTAACGTGATCTTTTTTAAAGGGAAAGCACAATGGGTCCAACATGAAACTCTCTTAAGTCAATCCTTGCATGGATAATACTACCATTTTCTATTAATATACGCATGCATTGTCATTACTAAAAAAATCTTACCCAATTAAATCCAAAATTAAAAATATATTTCAAATATGAAGTTTAAAAAATAGGAAGAAATTTACTTTTATTCTTCAGTTACCCGGAATCATGTTTGTGAACGAATTTACTATTTTTTTCAAAAATATTTTATAATTAT
>NW_024403232.1:0-19658 GCF_007990345.1 Gossypium hirsutum | reverse complement strand
AATTATTTATTTCACAAAACGCAAATAACGAATGAGTTACACCACGTGGAGAAAACGCAACTAAAAAAACATTATATGAAATAAAATGGGAGGGGTGCAACACGAGGACTTCCCAGGAGGTCACCCATCTAGTATACTCTCGCCCAAGCACGCTTATTTCACAAAACAAAAATAAACGAAGGTTACACCACTGGAAAAACGCAACAAAAAAACATTGAAAAAAGGGGTCAACACAGACTCCCAAGTCACCTCCTAGCACCCCCAAGCACGCTTACTGCGAGTCTGAGGGATCCGTGCATAGTGCTGGATGATCAACCCGTAACTCTCGCAATCTTTCATAAAGCGCCCTTATCGCACTTGGCCTCGAATAAATGCAAATTCGACCAAATATCGTCCAAATTAATTATCACAAAACAAATAACGAATGAGTACACCACGTGGAGAAAACGCAACTAAAAAAACATTATATGAAATAAAACGGGAGGGTTGCAACACGAGGACTTCCCAGAGGTCACCATCCTAGTAACTCTCGCCAAGCACGCTTAACTGCGGAGTTCTGATGGGATCCGGTGCATTATGCTGGTATGATCGCACCCCGTCACTCTTGCGCAATCTATTCATATAAAGGCTGCCCTTTCGCACTGCGCCTCGAAATTTAATCAAATTCGACCAAATATCGTTCCAAATTATTATTCACAAAACGCAAATAACGAATGAGTTACACCACGTGGAGAAAACGCAACTAAAAAAAAAATAAATAAAAAAAGGGAGGGTGCAACACGAGGATTCCAGAGGTCACCCATCCTAGTACTACTCTCCGCCAAGCACGCTTAACTGCGGAGTTCTGATGGGATCCGTGCATTAGTGCTGGTATGATCGCACCCGTCAACTCTGCGCAATCTATTCAATAAAGGCTGCCCTTATCGCACTTGCGCCTCGAATTTAAATGAAATTCGACAAATATCGTTCCAAATTATTTATTCACAAAACCAAATAACGAATGAGTACACCACGTGGAGAAACGCAACTAAAAAAATTATATGAATAAAATAGGAAGGTGCAACACGAGGACTCCCAGAGGGTCACCATCCTAGACTACTCCGCCCAAGCAGCTAACTCGGAGTTTGATGGGATCCGGTCTATGCTGTATGATGCACCGTCAACTCTGCGCAATCTATCATAAAGGCTGCCCTATCGCACTGCGCCTCGAATTAAATCAAATTGACCAAATATCGTCCAAATATTATTCACAAAAGCAAATAAGAATGAGTACACCACGTGAGAAAAGCAACTAAAAAAAACATTATATGAAAAAAAATAGAAGGGTGCAACACAGGACTCCCAAGAGGTCACCCACCTAGTACTACTCTCGCCCAAGCACGCTTACTGCGGAGTTCTGATGATCCGTCATAGCTGGATGACCACCCAACTCGCGCAATCTATCATATAAAGGCTGCCCTACGCACTGCGCCTCGAATAAAGCAATTCGACCAAAATCGTCCAAATATATCCAAAACAAAAACGAATGATACACCACGAGAAAACGCAACTAAAAAAAAATATAGAAAAAAAGGAGGGTCAACAAGACTCCAGAGGTCACCCATCCTAGTACTACCTCGCCCAACACGCTTAACTGCGAGTTCTGATGGGATCCGGTGCATTAGTGCTGGTATGATCGCACCCGTCAACTCTGCGCAATCTATTCATATAAAGGCTGCCCCTTATCGCACTTGCGCCTCGAATTTAAATGCAAATTCGACCAAATATCGTTCAAATATTTATTTCACAAACCAAATAACGAATGAGTTACACCACGTGGAGAAAACGCAACTAAAAAACATTATAAAGGAGGGTCACACTCCAGAGTCCCACAGACACTCCGCCAAGCACGCTTACTCGAGTCGATGATCCGGGCATTGTGCGTAGATCGCACCGTCAACTGCGCAATATCAATAAAGCTGCCCACACTGCCCGAATTAAATGCAAATCGACAATATCGTCCAAATTATTTATTCACAAAAGCAAATAACGAATGAGTTACACCACGTGGAAAAACGCAACTAAAAAAACATTATATGAAATAAAAGGAGGGGCAACACGAGGACTTCCAGAGGTCACCCATCTAGTACTACTCTCGCCCAAGCACGCTTAACTGCGGAGTTCTGATGGGATCCGGTGCATTAGTGCTGGTATGATCGCACCCGTCAACTCTTGCGCAATCTATTCATATAAAGGCTGCCCCTTATCGCACTTGCGCCTCGAATTTAAATGCAAATTCGACCAAATATCGTTCCAAATATTTATTTCACAAAACGCAAATAACGAATGAGTACACCACGTGGAGAAAACGCAACTAAAAAAACATTATATGAAATAAAAGGGAGGGGTCAACACGAGGACTTCCAGAGGTCACCCATCCTAGTACTACTCTCGCCCAAGCACGCTTAACTGCGGAGTTCTGATGGGATCCGGTGCATTAGTGCTGGTATGATCGCACCCGTCAACTCTTGCGCAATCTATTCATATAAAGGCTGCCCCTTATCGCACTTGCGCCTCGAATTTAAATGCAAATTCGACCAAATATCGTTCCAAATTATTATTTCACAAAACGCAAATAACGAATGAGTTACACCACGTGGAGAAAACGCAACTAAAAAAACATTATATGAAATAAAATGGGAGGGGTGCAACACGAGGACTTCCCAGGAGGTCACCCATCCTAGTACTACTCTCGCCCAAGCACGCTTAACTGCGGAGTTCTGATGGGATCCGGTGCATTAGTGCTGGTATGATCGCACCCGTCAACTCTTGCGCAATCTATTCATATAAAGGCTGCCCTTATCGCACTTGCGCCTCGAATTTAAATGCAAATTCGACCAAATATCGTTCCAAATTATTTATTTCACAAAACGCAAATAACGAATGAGTTACACCACGTGGAGAAAACGCAACTAAAAAAACATTATATGAAATAAAAGGGAGGGGTGCAACACGAGGACTTCCCAGAGGTCACCCATCCTAGTACTACTCTCGCCCAAGCACGCTTAACTGCGGAGTTCTGATGGGATCCGGTGCATTAGTGCTGGTATGATCGCACCCGTCAACTCTTGCGCAATCTATTCATATAAAGGCTGCCCCTTATCGCACTTGCGCCTCGAATTTAAATGCAAATTCGACCAAATATCGTTCCAAATTATTTATTTCACAAAACGCAAATAACGAATGAGTTACACCACGTGGAGAAAACGCAACTAAAAAAACATTATATGAAATAAAAGGGAGGGGTGCAACACGAGGACTTCCCAGGAGGTCACCCATCCTAGTACTACTCTCGCCCAAGCACGCTTAACTGCGGAGTTCTGATGGGATCCGGTGCATTAGTGCTGGTATGATCGCACCCGTCAACTCTTGCGCAATCTATTCATATAAAGGCTGCCCCTTATCGCACTTGCGCCTCGAATTTAAATGCAAATTCGACCAAATATCGTTCCAAATTATTTATTTCACAAAACGCAAATAACGAATGAGTTACACCACGTGGAGAAAACGCAACTAAAAAAACATTATATGAAATAAAAGGAGGGGTGCAACACGAGGACTTCCCAGAGGTCACCCATCCTAGTACTACTCTCGCCCAAGCACGCTTAACTGCGGAGTTCTGATGGGATCCGGTGCATTAGTGCTGGTATGATCGCACCCGTCACTCTTGCGCAATCTATTCATATAAAGGCTGCCCTTATCGCACTTGCGCCTCGAATTTAAATGCAAATTCGACCAAATATCGTTCCAAATTATTTATTTCACAAAACGCAAATAACGAATGAGTTACACCACGTGGAGAAAACGCAACTAAAAAAAACATTATATGAAATAAAAGGAGGGGTGCAACACGAGGACTTCCCAGAGGTCACCCATCCTAGTACTACTCTCGCCCAAGCACGCTTAACTGCGGAGTTCTGATGGGATCCGGTGCATTAGTGCTGGTATGATCGCACCCGTCAACTCTTGCGCAATCTATTCATATAAAGGCTGCCCCTTATCGCACTTGCGCCTCGAATTTAAATGCAAATTCGACCAAATATCGTTCCAAATTATTTATTTCACAAAACGCAAATAACGAATGAGTTACACCACGTGGAGAAAACGCAACTAAAAAAACATTATATGAAATAAAAGGAGGGGTGCAACACGAGGACTTCCCAGAGGTCACCCATCCTAGTACTACTCTCGCCCAAGCACGCTTAACTGCGGAGTTCTGATGGGATCCGGTGCATTAGTGCTGGTATGATCGCACCCGTCACTCTTGCGCAATCTATTCATATAAAGGCTGCCCCTTATCGCACTTGCGCCTCGAATTTAAATGCAAATTCGACCAAATATCGTTCCAAATTATTTATTTCACAAAACGCAAATAACGAATGAGTTACACCACGTGGAGAAAACGCAACTAAAAAAACATTATATGAAATAAAAGGGAGGGGTAAACACGAGGACTTCCAGGAGGTCACCCATCCTAGTACTACTCTCGCCCAAGCACGCTTAACTGCGGAGTTCTGATGGGATCCGGTGCATTAGTGCTGGTATGATCGCACCCGTCACTCTTGCGCAATCTATTCATATAAAGGCTGCCCCTTATCGCACTTGCGCCTCGAATTTAAATGCAAATTCGACAAATATCGTTCCAAATTATTTATTTCACAAAACGCAAATAACGAATGAGTTACACCACGTGGAGAAAACGCAACTAAAAAAACATTATATGAAATAAAAGGAGGGGTGCAACACGAGGACTTCCCAGGAGGTCACCCATCCTAGTACTACTCTCGCCCAAGCACGCTTAACTGCGGAGTTCTGATGGGATCCGGTGCATTAGTGCTGGTATGATCGCACCCGTCACTCTTGCGCAATCTATTCATATAAAGGCTGCCCCTTATCGCACTTGCGCCTCGAATTTAAATGCAAATTCGACCAAATATCGTTCCAAATTATTTATTTCACAAAACGCAAATAACGAATGAGTTACACCACGTGGAGAAAACGCAACTAAAAAAAACATTATATGAAATAAAATGGGAGGGGTGCAACACGAGGACTTCCCAGGAGGTCACCCATCCTAGTACTACTCTCGCCCAAGCACGCTTAACTGCGGAGTTCTGATGGGATCCGGTGCATTAGTGCTGGTATGATCGCACCCGTCAACTCTTGCGCAATCTATTCATATAAAGGCTGCCCCTTATCGCACTTGCGCCTCGAATTTAAATGCAAATTCGACCAAATATCGTTCCAAATTATTTATTTCACAAAACGCAAATAACGAATGAGTTACACCACGTGGAGAAAACGCAACTAAAAAAACATTATATGAAATAAAAGGGAGGGGTAACACGAGGACTTCCAGGAGGTCACCCATCCTAGTACTACTCTCGCCCAAGCACGCTTAACTGCGGAGTTCTGATGGGATCCGGTGCATTAGTGCTGGTATGATCGCACCCGTCACTCTTGCGCAATCTATTCATATAAAGGCTGCCCCTTATCGCACTTGCGCCTCGAATTTAAATGCAAATTCGACCAAATATCGTTCCAAATTATTTATTTCACAAAACGCAAATAACGAATGAGTTACACCACGTGGAGAAAACGCAACTAAAAAAACATTATATGAAATAAAAGGGAGGGGTGCAACACGAGGACTTCCCAGAGGTCACCCATCCTAGTACTACTCTCGCCCAAGCACGCTTAACTGCGGAGTTCTGATGGGATCCGGTGCATTAGTGCTGGTATGATCGCACCCGTCACTCTTGCGCAATCTATTCATATAAAGGCTGCCCTTATCGCACTTGCGCCTCGAATTTAAATGCAAATTCGACCAAATATCGTTCCAAATTATTTATTTCACAAAACGCAAATAACGAATGAGTTACACCACGTGGAGAAAACGCAACTAAAAAAACATTATATGAAATAAAAGGGAGGGTGCAACACGAGGACTTCCCAGGAGGTCACCCATCCTAGTACTACTCTCGCCCAAGCACGCTTAACTGCGGAGTTCTGATGGGATCCGGTGCATTAGTGCTGGTATGATCGCACCCGTCAACTCTTGCGCAATCTATTCATATAAAGGCTGCCCCTTATCGCACTTGCGCCTCGAATTTAAATGCAAATTCGACCAAATATCGTTCCAAATTATTTATTTCACAAAACGCAAATAACGAATGAGTTACACCACGTGGAGAAAACGCAACTAAAAAAACATTATATGAAATAAAAGGGAGGGGTGCAACACGAGGACTTCCCAGAGGTCACCCATCCTAGTACTACTCTCGCCCAAGCACGCTTAACTGCGGAGTTCTGATGGGATCCGGTGCATTAGTGCTGGTATGATCGCACCCGTCAACTCTTGCGCAATCTATTCATATAAAGGCTGCCCCTTATCGCACTTGCGCCTCGAATTTAAATGCAAATTCGACCAAATATCGTTCCAAATTATTTATTTCACAAAACGCAAATAACGAATGAGTTACACCACGTGGAGAAAACGCAACTAAAAAAACATTATATGAAATAAAAGGGAGGGGTAAACACGAGGACTTCCAGGAGGTCACCCATCCTAGTACTACTCTCGCCCAAGCACGCTTAACTGCGGAGTTCTGATGGGATCCGGTGCATTAGTGCTGGTATGATCGCACCCGTCACTCTTGCGCAATCTATTCATATAAAGGCTGCCCCTTATCGCACTTGCGCCTCGAATTTAAATGCAAATTCGACAAATATCGTTCCAAATTATTTATTTCACAAAACGCAAATAACGAATGAGTTACACCACGTGGAGAAAACGCAACTAAAAAAAACATTATATGAAATAAAAGGAGGGGTGCAACACGAGGACTTCCCAGAGGTCACCCATCCTAGTACTACTCTCGCCCAAGCACGCTTAACTGCGGAGTTCTGATGGGATCCGGTGCATTAGTGCTGGTATGATCGCACCCGTCACTCTTGCGCAATCTATTCATATAAAGGCTGCCCCTTATCGCACTTGCGCCTCGAATTTAAATGCAAATTCGACCAAATATCGTTCCAAATTATTTATTTCACAAAACGCAAATAACGAATGAGTTACACCACGTGGAGAAAACGCAACTAAAAAAACATTATATGAAATAAAAGGAGGGGTGCAACACGAGGACTTCCCAGAGGTCACCCATCCTAGTACTACTCTCGCCCAAGCACGCTTAACTGCGGAGTTCTGATGGGATCCGGTGCATTAGTGCTGGTATGATCGCACCCGTCAACTCTTGCGCAATCTATTCATATAAAGGCTGCCCCTTATCGCACTTGCGCCTCGAATTTAAATGCAAATTCGACCAAATATCGTTCCAAATTATTTATTTCACAAAACGAAATAACGAATGAGTTACACCACGTGGAGAAAACGCAACTAAAAAAACATTATATGAAATAAAAGGAGGGGTGCAACACGAGGACTTCCCAGAGGTCACCCATCCTAGTACTACTCTCGCCCAAGCACGCTTAACTGCGGAGTTCTGATGGGATCCGGTGCATTAGTGCTGGTATGATCGCACCCGTCAACTCTTGCGCAATCTATTCATATAAAGGCTGCCCCTTATCGCACTTGCGCCTCGAATTTAAATGCAAATTCGACCAAATATCGTTCAAATTATTTATTTCACAAAACGCAAATAACGAATGAGTTACACCACGTGGAGAAAACGCAACTAAAAAAACATTATATGAAATAAAAGGGAGGGGTAAACACGAGGACTTCCCAGGAGGTCACCCATCCTAGTACTACTCTCGCCCAAGCACGCTTAACTGCGGAGTTCTGATGGGATCCGGTGCATTAGTGCTGGTATGATCGCACCCGTCAACTCTTGCGCAATCTATTCATATAAAGGCTGCCCCTTATCGCACTTGCGCCTCGAATTTAAATGCAAATTCGACCAAATATCGTTCCAAATTATTTATTTCACAAAACGCAAATAACGAATGAGTTACACCACGTGGAGAAAACGCAACTAAAAAAACATTATATGAAATAAAAGGGAGGGTGCAACACGAGGACTTCCCAGGAGGTCACCCATCCTAGTACTACTCTCGCCCAAGCACGCTTAACTGCGGAGTTCTGATGGGATCCGGTGCATTAGTGCTGGTATGATCGCACCCGTCAACTCTTGCGCAATCTATTCATATAAAGGCTGCCCCTTATCGCACTTGCGCCTCGAATTTAAATGCAAATTCGACCAAATATCGTTCCAAATTATTTATTTCACAAAACGCAAATAACGAATGAGTTACACCACGTGGAGAAAACGCAACTAAAAAAACATTATATGAAATAAAAGGGAGGGGTCAACACGAGGACTTCCCAGGAGGTCACCCATCCTAGTACTACTCTCGCCCAAGCACGCTTAACTGCGGAGTTCTGATGGGATCCGGTGCATTAGTGCTGGTATGATCGCACCCGTCAACTCTTGCGCAATCTATTCATATAAAGGCTGCCCCTTATCGCACTTGCGCCTCGAATTTAAATGCAAATTCGACCAAATATCGTTCCAAATTATTTATTTCACAAAACGCAAATAACGAATGAGTTACACCACGTGGAGAAAACGCAACTAAAAAAACATTATATGAAATAAAAGGGAGGGTGCAACACGAGGACTTCCCAGGAGGTCACCCATCCTAGTACTACTCTCGCCCAAGCACGCTTAACTGCGGAGTTCTGATGGGATCCGGTGCATTAGTGCTGGTATGATCGCACCCGTCAACTCTTGCGCAATCTATTCATATAAAGGCTGCCCCTTATCGCACTTGCGCCTCGAATTTAAATGCAAATTCGACCAAATATCGTTCCAAATTATTTATTTCACAAAACGCAAATAACGAATGAGTTACACCACGTGGAGAAAACGCAACTAAAAAAACATTATATGAAATAAAAGGGAGGGGTAAAACACGAGGACTTCCCAGGAGGTCACCCATCCTAGTACTACTCTCGCCCAAGCACGCTTAACTGCGGAGTTCTGATGGGATCCGGTGCATTAGTGCTGGTATGATCGCACCCGTCAACTCTTGCGCAATCTATTCATATAAAGGCTGCCCCTTATCGCACTTGCGCCTCGAATTTAAATGCAAATTCGACCAAATATCGTTCCAAATTATTTATTTCACAAAACGCAAATAACGAATGAGTTACACCACGTGGAGAAAACGCAACTAAAAAAACATTATATGAAATAAAAGGGAGGGGTAAACACGAGGACTTCCCAGGAGGTCACCCATCCTAGTACTACTCTCGCCCAAGCACGCTTAACTGCGGAGTTCTGATGGGATCCGGTGCATTAGTGCTGGTATGATCGCACCCGTCAACTCTTGCGCAATCTATTCATATAAAGGCTGCCCCTTATCGCACTTGCGCCTCGAATTTAAATGCAAATTCGACCAAATATCGTTCCAAATTATTTATTTCACAAAACGCAAATAACGAATGAGTTACACCACGTGGAGAAAACGCAACTAAAAAAACATTATATGAAATAAAAGGGAGGGTAAACACGAGGACTTCCAGGAGGTCACCCATCCTAGTACTACTCTCGCCCAAGCACGCTTAACTGCGGAGTTCTGATGGGATCCGGTGCATTAGTGCTGGTATGATCGCACCCGTCACTCTTGCGCAATCTATTCATATAAAGGCTGCCCCTTATCGCACTTGCGCCTCGAATTTAAATGCAAATTCGACCAAATATCGTTCCAAATTATTTATTTCACAAAACGCAAATAACGAATGAGTTACACCACGTGGAGAAAACGCAACTAAAAAAACATTATATGAAATAAAAGGGAGGGGTAAACACGAGGACTTCCAGGAGGTCACCCATCCTAGTACTACTCTCGCCCAAGCACGCTTAACTGCGGAGTTCTGATGGGATCCGGTGCATTAGTGCTGGTATGATCGCACCCGTCAACTCTTGCGCAATCTATTCATATAAAGGCTGCCCCTTATCGCACTTGCGCCTCGAATTTAAATGCAAATTCGACCAAATATCGTTCCAAATTATTTATTTCACAAAACGCAAATAACGAATGAGTTACACCACGTGGAGAAAACGCAACTAAAAAAACATTATATGAAATAAAAGGGAGGGGTAAAACACGAGGACTTCCAGGAGGTCACCCATCCTAGTACTACTCTCGCCCAAGCACGCTTAACTGCGGAGTTCTGATGGGATCCGGTGCATTAGTGCTGGTATGATCGCACCCGTCACTCTTGCGCAATCTATTCATATAAAGGCTGCCCCTTATCGCACTTGCGCCTCGAATTTAAATGCAAATTCGACCAAATATCGTTCCAAATTATTTATTTCACAAAACGCAAATAACGAATGAGTTACACCACGTGGAGAAAACGCAACTAAAAAAACATTATATGAAATAAAAGGGAGGGGTAAACACGAGGACTTCCCAGGAGGTCACCCATCCTAGTACTACTCTCGCCCAAGCACGCTTAACTGCGGAGTTCTGATGGGATCCGGTGCATTAGTGCTGGTATGATCGCACCCGTCAACTCTTGCGCAATCTATTCATATAAAGGCTGCCCCTTATCGCACTTGCGCCTCGAATTTAAATGCAAATTCGACCAAATATCGTTCCAAATTATTTATTTCACAAAACGCAAATAACGAATGAGTTACACCACGTGGAGAAAACGCAACTAAAAAAACATTATATGAAATAAAAGGGAGGGGTGCAACACGAGGACTTCCCAGGAGGTCACCCATCCTAGTACTACTCTCGCCCAAGCACGCTTAACTGCGGAGTTCTGATGGGATCCGGTGCATTAGTGCTGGTATGATCGCACCCGTCAACTCTTGCGCAATCTATTCATATAAAGGCTGCCCCTTATCGCACTTGCGCCTCGAATTTAAATGCAAATTCGACCAAATATCGTTCCAAATTATTTATTTCACAAAACGCAAATAACGAATGAGTTACACCACGTGGAGAAAACGCAACTAAAAAAACATTATATGAAATAAAAGGGGAGGGGTAAACACGAGGACTTCCCAGGAGGTCACCCATCCTAGTACTACTCTCGCCCAAGCACGCTTAACTGCGGAGTTCTGATGGGATCCGGTGCATTAGTGCTGGTATGATCGCACCCGTCAACTCTTGCGCAATCTATTCATATAAAGGCTGCCCCTTATCGCACTTGCGCCTCGAATTTAAATGCAAATTCGACCAAATATCGTTCCAAATTATTTATTTCACAAAACGCAAATAACGAATGAGTTACACCACGTGGAGAAAACGCAACTAAAAAAACATTATATGAAATAAAAGGGAGGGGTAAACACGAGGACTTCCCAGGAGGTCACCCATCCTAGTACTACTCTCGCCCAAGCACGCTTAACTGCGGAGTTCTGATGGGATCCGGTGCATTAGTGCTGGTATGATCGCACCCGTCAACTCTTGCGCAATCTATTCATATAAAGGCTGCCCCTTATCGCACTTGCGCCTCGAATTTAAATGCAAATTCGACCAAATATCGTTCCAAATTATTTATTTCACAAAACGCAAATAACGAATGAGTTACACCACGTGGAGAAAACGCAACTAAAAAAACATTATATGAAATAAAAGGGGAGGGGTAAACACGAGGACTTCCAGGAGGTCACCCATCCTAGTACTACTCTCGCCCAAGCACGCTTAACTGCGGAGTTCTGATGGGATCCGGTGCATTAGTGCTGGTATGATCGCACCCGTCAACTCTTGCGCAATCTATTCATATAAAGGCTGCCCCTTATCGCACTTGCGCCTCGAATTTAAATGCAAATTCGACCAAATATCGTTCCAAATTATTTATTTCACAAAACGCAAATAACGAATGAGTTACACCACGTGGAGAAAACGCAACTAAAAAAACATTATATGAAATAAAAGGGAGGGGTAAACACGAGGACTTCCCAGGAGGTCACCCATCCTAGTACTACTCTCGCCCAAGCACGCTTAACTGCGGAGTTCTGATGGGATCCGGTGCATTAGTGCTGGTATGATCGCACCCGTCAACTCTTGCGCAATCTATTCATATAAAGGCTGCCCCTTATCGCACTTGCGCCTCGAATTTAAATGCAAATTCGACCAAATATCGTTCCAAATTATTTATTTCACAAAACGCAAATAACGAATGAGTTACACCACGTGGAGAAAACGCAACTAAAAAAACATTATATGAAATAAAAGGGAGGGGTAAAACACGAGGACTTCCCAGGAGGTCACCCATCCTAGTACTACTCTCGCCCAAGCACGCTTAACTGCGGAGTTCTGATGGGATCCGGTGCATTAGTGCTGGTATGATCGCACCCGTCACTCTTGCGCAATCTATTCATATAAAGGCTGCCCCTTATCGCACTTGCGCCTCGAATTTAAATGCAAATTCGACCAAATATCGTTCCAAATTATTTATTTCACAAAACGCAAATAACGAATGAGTTACACCACGTGGAGAAAACGCAACTAAAAAAACATTATATGAAATAAAAGGGAGGGGTAAAACACGAGGACTTCCAGGAGGTCACCCATCCTAGTACTACTCTCGCCCAAGCACGCTTAACTGCGGAGTTCTGATGGGATCCGGTGCATTAGTGCTGGTATGATCGCACCCGTCAACTCTTGCGCAATCTATTCATATAAAGGCTGCCCCTTATCGCACTTGCGCCTCGAATTTAAATGCAAATTCGACCAAATATCGTTCCAAATTATTTATTTCACAAAACGCAAATAACGAATGAGTTACACCACGTGGAGAAAACGCAACTAAAAAAACATTATATGAAATAAAAGGGAGGGGTAAACACGAGGACTTCCAGGAGGTCACCCATCCTAGTACTACTCTCGCCCAAGCACGCTTAACTGCGGAGTTCTGATGGGATCCGGTGCATTAGTGCTGGTATGATCGCACCCGTCAACTCTTGCGCAATCTATTCATATAAAGGCTGCCCCTTATCGCACTTGCGCCTCGAATTTAAATGCAAATTCGACCAAATATCGTTCCAAATTATTTATTTCACAAAACGCAAATAACGAATGAGTTACACCACGTGGAGAAAACGCAACTAAAAAAACATTATATGAAATAAAAGGGAGGGGTAAACACGAGGACTTCCAGGAGGTCACCCATCCTAGTACTACTCTCGCCCAAGCACGCTTAACTGCGGAGTTCTGATGGGATCCGGTGCATTAGTGCTGGTATGATCGCACCCGTCAACTCTTGCGCAATCTATTCATATAAAGGCTGCCCCTTATCGCACTTGCGCCTCGAATTTAAATGCAAATTCGACCAAATATCGTTCCAAATTATTTATTTCACAAAACGCAAATAACGAATGAGTTACACCACGTGGAGAAAACGCAACTAAAAAAACATTATATGAAATAAAAGGGAGGGGTAAACACGAGGACTTCCAGGAGGTCACCCATCCTAGTACTACTCTCGCCCAAGCACGCTTAACTGCGGAGTTCTGATGGGATCCGGTGCATTAGTGCTGGTATGATCGCACCCGTCAGCTCTTGCGCAATCTATTCATATAAAGGCTGCCCCTTATCGCACTTGCGCCTCGAATTTAAATGCAAATTCGACCAAATATCGTTCCAAATTATTTATTTCACAAAACGCAAATAACGAATGAGTTACACCACGTGGAGAAAACGCAACTAAAAAAACATTATATGAAATAAAAGGGAGGGGTAAACACGAGGACTTCCAGGAGGTCACCCATCCTAGTACTACTCTCGCCCAAGCACGCTTAACTGCGGAGTTCTGATGGGATCCGGTGCATTAGTGCTGGTATGATCGCACCCGTCAGCTCTTGCGCAATCTATTCATATAAAGGCTGCCCCTTATCGCACTTGCGCCTCGAATTTAAATGCAAATTCGACCAAATATCGTTCCAAATTATTTATTTCACAAAACGCAAATAACGAATGAGTTACACCACGTGGAGAAAACGCAACTAAAAAAACATTATATGAAATAAAAGGGAGGGGTAAACACGAGGACTTCCAGGAGGTCACCCATCCTAGTACTACTCTCGCCCAAGCACGCTTAACTGCGAGTTCTGATGGGATCCGGTGCATTAGTGCTGGTATGATCGCACCCGTCACTCTTGCGCAATCTATTCATATAAAGGCTGCCCCTTATCGCACTTGCGCCTCGAATTTAAATGCAAATTCGACCAAATATCGTTCCAAATTATTTATTTCACAAAACGCAAATAACGAATGAGTTACACCACGTGGAGAAAACGCAACTAAAAAAACATTATATGAAATAAAAGGGAGGGGTGCAACACGAGGACTTCCAGGAGGTCACCCATCCTAGTACTACTCTCGCCCAAGCACGCTTAACTGCGGAGTTCTGATGGGATCCGGTGCATTAGTGCTGGTATGATCGCACCCGTTAACTCTTGCGCAATCTATTCATATAAAGGCTGCCCCTTATCGCACTTGCGCCTCGAATTTAAATGCAAATTCGACCAAATATCGTTCCAAATTATTTATTTCACAAAACGAAATAACGAATGAGTTACACCACGTGGAGAAAACGCAACTAAAAAAACATTATATGAAATAAAAGGGAGGGGTGCAACACGAGGACTTCCCAGAGGTCACCCATCCTAGTACTACTCTCGCCCAAGCACGCTTAACTGCGGAGTTCTGATGGGATCCGGTGCATTAGTGCTGGTATGATCGCACCCGTCAACTCTTGCGCAATCTATTCATATAAAGGCTGCCCCTTATCGCACTTGCGCCTCGAATTTAAATGCAAATTCGACCAAATATCGTTCAAATTATTTATTTCACAAAACGCAAATAACGAATGAGTTACACCACGTGGAGAAAACGCAACTAAAAAAACATTATATGAAATAAAAGGGAGGGGTAAACACGAGGACTTCCAGGAGGTCACCCATCCTAGTACTACTCTCGCCCAAGCACGCTTAACTGCGGAGTTCTGATGGGATCCGGTGCATTAGTGCTGGTATGATCGCACCCGTCACTCTTGCGCAATCTATTCATATAAAGGCTGCCCTTATCGCACTTGCGCCTCGAATTTAAATGCAAATTCGACCAAATATCGTTCCAAATTATTTATTTCACAAAACGCAAATAACGAATGAGTTACACCACGTGGAGAAAACGCAACTAAAAAAACATTATATGAAATAAAAGGGAGGGGTAAACACGAGGACTTCCCAGGAGGTCACCCATCCTAGTACTACTCTCGCCCAAGCACGCTTAACTGCGGAGTTCTGATGGGATCCGGTGCATTAGTGCTGGTATGATCGCACCCGTCAACTCTTGCGCAATCTATTCATATAAAGGCTGCCCCTTATCGCACTTGCGCCTCGAATTTAAATGCAAATTCGACCAAATATCGTTCCAAATTATTTATTTCACAAAACGCAAATAACGAATGAGTTACACCACGTGGAGAAAACGCAACTAAAAAAACATTATATGAAATAAAAGGGGAGGGGTAAAACACGAGGACTTCCCAGGAGGTCACCCATCCTAGTACTACTCTCGCCCAAGCACGCTTAACTGCGGAGTTCTGATGGGATCCGGTGCATTAGCTGGTATGATCGCACCCGTCAACTCTTGCGCAATCTATTCATATAAAGGCTGCCCCTTATCGCACTTGCGCCTCGAATTTAAATGCAAATTCGACCAAATATCGTTCCAAATTATTTATTTCAAAAACGCAAATAACGAATGAGTTACACCACGTGGAGAAAACGCAACTAAAAAAACATTATATGAAATAAAAGGGAGGGTAAACACGAGGACTTCGCAGGAGGTCACCCATCCTAGTACTACTCTCGCCCAAGCACGCTTAACTGCGGAGTTCTGATGGGATCCGGTGCATTAGTGCTGGTATGATCGCACCCGTCAGCTCTTGCGCAATCTATTCATATAAAGGCTGCCCCTTATCGCACTTGCGCCTCGAATTTAAATGCAAATTCGACCAAATATCGTTCCAAATTATTTATTTCAAAAACGCAAATAACGAATGAGTTACACCACGTGGAGAAAACGCAACTAAAAAAACATTATATGAAATAAAAGGGAGGGGTAAAACACGAGGACTTCCAGGAGGTCACCCATCCTAGTACTACTCTCGCCCAAGCACGCTTAACTGCGGAGTTCTGATGGGATCCGGTGCATTAGTGCTGGTATGATCGCACCCGTCAGCTCTTGCGCAATCTATTCATATAAAGGCTGCCCCTTATCGCACTTGCGCCTCGAATTTAAATGCAAATTCGACCAAATATCGTTCCAAATTATTTATTTCACAAAACGCAAATAACGAATGAGTTACACCACGTGGAGAAAACGCAACTAAAAAAACATTATATGAAATAAAAGGGGAGGGGTAAAACACGAGGACTTCGCAGGAGGTCACCCATCCTAGTACTACTCTCGCCCAAGCACGCTTAACTGCGGAGTTCTGATGGGATCCGGTGCATTAGTGCTGGTATGATCGCACCCGTCAGCTCTTGCGCAATCTATTCATATAAAGGCTGCCCCTTATCGCACTTGCGCCTCGAATTTAAATGCAAATTCGACCAAATATCGTTCCAAATTATTTATTTCACAAAACGCAAATAACGAATGAGTTACACCACGTGGAGAAAACGCAACTAAAAAAACATTATATGAAATAAAATGGGAGGGGTGCAACACGAGGACTTCCAGGAGGTCACCCATCCTAGTACTACTCTCGCCCAAGCACGCTTAACTGCGGAGTTCTGATGGGATCCGGTGCATTAGTGCTGGTATGATCGCACCCGTCACTCTTGCGCAATCTATTCATATAAAGGCTGCCCCTTATCGCACTTGCGCCTCGAATTTAAATGCAAATTCGACCAAATATCGTTCCAAATTATTTATTTCACAAAACGCAAATAACGAATGAGTTACACCACGTGGAGAAAACGCAACTAAAAAAACATTATATGAAATAAAAGGGAGGGGTGCAACACGAGGACTTCCCACGAGGTCACCCATCCTAGTACTACTCTCGCCCAAGCACGCTTAACTGCGGAGTTCTGATGGGATCCGGTGCATTAGTGCTGGTATGATCGCACCCGTCACTCTTGCGCAATCTATTCATATAAAGGCTGCCCCTTATCGCACTTGCGCCTCGAATTTAAATGCAAATTCGACCAAATATCGTTCCAAATTATTTATTTCACAAAACGCAAATAACGAATGAGTTACACCACGTGGAGAAAACGCAACTAAAAAAACATTATATGAAATAAAAGGGAGGGGTAAACACGAGGACTTCCAGGAGGTCACCCATCCTAGTACTACTCTCGCCCAAGCACGCTTAACTGCGGAGTTCTGATGGGATCCGGTGCATTAGTGCTGGTATGATCGCACCCGTCACTCTTGCGCAATCTATTCATATAAAGGCTGCCCCTTATCGCACTTGCGCCTCGAATTTAAATGCAAATTCGACCAAATATCGTTCCAAATTATTTATTTCACAAAACGCAAATAACGAATGAGTTACACCACGTGGAGAAAACGCAACTAAAAAAACATTATATGAAATAAAAGGGAGGGGTGCAACACGAGGACTTCCCAGAGGTCACCCATCCTAGTACTACTCTCGCCCAAGCACGCTTAACTGCGGAGTTCTGATGGGATCCGGTGCATTAGTGCTGGTATGATCGCACCCGTCACTCTTGCGCAATCTATTCATATAAAGGCTGCCCCTTATCGCACTTGCGCCTCGAATTTAAATGCAAATTCGACCAAATATCGTTCCAAATTATTTATTTCACAAAACGCAAATAACGAATGAGTTACACCACGTGGAGAAAACGCAACTAAAAAAACATTATATGAAATAAAAGGGAGGGGTGCAACACGAGGACTTCCCAGGAGGTCACCCATCCTAGTACTACTCTCGCCCAAGCACGCTTAACTGCGGAGTTCTGATGGGATCCGGTGCATTAGTGCTGGTATGATCGCACCCGTCACTCTTGCGCAATCTATTCATATAAAGGCTGCCCCTTATCGCACTTGCGCCTCGAATTTAAATGCAAATTCGACCAAATATCGTTCCAAATTATTTATTTCACAAAACGCAAATAACGAATGAGTTACACCACGTGGAGAAAACGCAACTAAAAAAACATTATATGAAATAAAAGGGAGGGGTAACACGAGGACTTCCCAGGAGGTCACCCATCCTAGTACTACTCTCGCCCAAGCACGCTTAACTGCGGAGTTCTGATGGGATCCGGTGCATTAGTGCTGGTATGATCGCACCCGTCAACTCTTGCGCAATCTATTCATATAAAGGCTGCCCCTTATCGCACTTGCGCCTCGAATTTAAATGCAAATTCGACCAAATATCGTTCCAAATTATTTATTTCACAAAACGCAAATAACGAATGAGTTACACCACGTGGAGAAAACGCAACTAAAAAAACATTATATGAAATAAAAGGGAGGGGTAAACACGAGGACTTCCAGGAGGTCACCCATCCTAGTACTACTCTCGCCCAAGCACGCTTAACTGCGGAGTTCTGATGGGATCCGGTGCATTAGTGCTGGTATGATCGCACCCGTCACTCTTGCGCAATCTATTCATATAAAGGCTGCCCCTTATCGCACTTGCGCCTCGAATTTAAATGCAAATTCGACCAAATATCGTTCCAAATTATTTATTTCACAAAACGCAAATAACGAATGAGTTACACCACGTGGAGAAAACGCAACTAAAAAAACATTATATGAAATAAAAGGGAGGGTAACACGAGGACTTCCCAGAGGTCACCCATCCTAGTACTACTCTCGCCCAAGCACGCTTAACTGCGGAGTTCTGATGGATCCGGTGCATTAGTGCTGGTATGATCGCACCCGTCAACTCTTGCGCAATCTATTCATATAAAGGCTGCCCCTTATCGCACTTGCGCCTCGAATTTAAATCAAATTCGACCAAATATCGTTCCAAATATTTATTTCACAAAACGAATAACGAATGAGTTACACCACTGGAGAAAACGCAACTAAAAAAAATTATATAAATAAAAGGAGGTAACACGAGACTTCCAGAGGTCACCATCCTAGTACTACTCTCGCCAACACGCTTAACTGCGGAGTTCTGATGGGATCTGCTTAGGCTGTATATCGCCCGTTCTTGGCATCTATTCATATAAGCTGCCCTTATCGCACTTGCGCCGAAAACAAAAAATATCGCAAATTAACAAAAAAAAACAATGAGTTACACCACGTGGAGAAACGCAACTAAAAAAACATTATATGAAATAAAGGGAGGGGTAAACACGAGGACTTCCCAGGAGGTCACCCATCCTAGTACTACTCTCGCCCAAGCACGCTTAACTGCGGAGTTCTGATGGATCCGGTGCATTAGTGCTGGTATGATCGCACCCGTCACTCTTGCGCAATCTATTCATATAAAGGCTGCCCCTTATCGCACTTGCGCCTCGAATTTAAATGCAAATTCGACAAATATCGTTCCAAATTATTTATTTCACAAAACGAAATAACGAATGAGTTACACCGTGGAGATTAATTTATGATAATACTGATATCAATAAACT
>NW_024403231.1:0-19767 GCF_007990345.1 Gossypium hirsutum | reverse complement strand
CACAGGCACTGATTCAAGTTTTGACTCAAACACTTTAGAATCTAAAACATATGAAAGGTACGCATCACAACCTTTTCTCAAGTATTTTTGCACTGATATAGCTGAAATAACAATAGACAACTCGCTCGACTCGTCTGCTTCTATCCGAACTGTCTCACCATTTTGACATTTCAGTACAATAAGCTTTCATCTACAATTCACTATAGCGTCATGCAGAGTCGACCAATCCATTCCCAGAATCACATCAAAGTCATCAAATGGCAAAAGCATCAGATTGGCCAGAAAGCTATAACCCCGAGTCATCAAAGGATAGTTCTTATAGACTTTATCAACTAACATATACTAACATAGGGGGTTCGATACTTTAACCACAAATTTAGTGGAGTCAATAGGTAAATTCTTACTTGACACTAGATTCGTGCATACATACGAATGACTTTATCCAGGATCAATCAAAGTCGTAACTTTAGTGTCAAAGATAGAAAAAGTACCAGTAATAACATCTGGAGCAGAAGCTTTCTCTCGCGCATGGATTGCATAAGCTCTAACTGGTGCTCGTGCCTCGAACCTCACAGCGGAGTCCTTAGTTGTACTATGACTATTATCCATATGTCTAGGGTTTCTTAGCAGTCTCCCCCTCACAACTGTATTGCTTGGTCGAATAGTCTGGATCTTGTCTTTTTTCAGGTAACTCAGGATAATCTCGAATAAAATTCTCATGTGAACAATATCTGAAACAAGCTCCTTCTTTCATCCGGCACTTACCAAAGTGTCGTCGTCCACATCACTAACAAACAGGTTTGTTGACTTTCACACTGGCAACGCTTGCTATTGATGTAGCTTGAGCTTTAGAACTTGCATGTTGCTTACCATAATCTCTACTAAGATATCCCACTAAATTGGTCAAAAAAATATTGTAATCTTTCAATCTCTTCAATGATGAATGATACGATTTCCCAATTGATCTCTTTCTTAAATCTCTAGCTTCAAAATCAGCTTTTCTTTTCTCTTTACTAAGCTCCTCAGCTTTATGTGCTCTATCAACCAAAACGACGAATTCTTTCAAGTTGATATTTCTGGTAAAAAGCTTTATGTCTTCATTCAACCCTTCTTCAAACCATTTACACATAGTAACCTTGATTGGAATGCATTCTCGGGCACACTTGCTCAATCTGAAAAATTCTCTTTCATATTCAGATACTGTCATACAACCCTGTTTAAGCTCAAGAAATTCTTTGCGCTTCTGATCGAGAAACCTTCGACTTATATATTTCTTCATGAACTCAATTTGGAAAAATTCCCAGTCTATTCGTTCTCTCAGTACAACAGAGACCAACGTGTTCCACCATTGATAGGCTGAATCTTTCAATAGAGATATGAGACATTTATAACATTCAGTCGGTGAACAAGATAACTCATCAAAGACTCAGATCGTATTCTCTAACCAAAACTCAGCCCTCTCAAGATCATCATCAACTGTAGCTCTAAACTTTTCAGCCCCATATTTCTGGATTTTATCAACAGGTGGCTTATTCGTGCGTAAAGGTTCTAAACTTTGAGGAAAAATGGGGACCAATTGGGGAACAGGTGGGGGTGGAGGTCGTTGAGCAGCCGGATTTGTTTGAACAAACTCAATGAACTACTCTTTTATCATTTGGAAGAAGGTTTCCTTAGCCTCTCCTCCCTGGCCCTCAGATACAGGCATTGAACTAGACGACGCTGCTTCGTGAATGGAGGTTTGCACGTTACTTTCTACATCATCATGAAAACATATTTTAAAACAATTAGGAGATATCACACTATGACAGATTATATAATGGCATGTATATCTAGAATCACATACGCTACGTTCAGTCCGAGAATCAGCTAAATCGTAGCTATGATACCAATAAATGTAACACCCCTAACCTGTATCCGTCACCGAATTAGGGTTACAGAGTATTACCGGAGCACAACATTATATAACTAACATTTTATCATCACAAACAAGTCACAACATAAATCATAGCCATGTCATATAAAAACCATACATACAGTCCTTTTTACGAGCCCTCAAGACCCTAAAATGACATTAGAAATGAATCGGGACTAATCAGAAACATAAAGATTTTTTGGAAAAAGACAATTTTTTCAAACTGCAGGGGTTTGTGTGGAGTTCAAAATAAGGACACACTGACATAGGCCACATGGCCAATCCATACACATTTGTGCCAGGCCGTGTACCCTTCAAAATAACCCCACTCACTCATATGCCAGGCCGTGTAACAACCTGGCTTGCAACCCTTTTAAACCTACAAGGGACACATTGTCGTGTCGCCTGGCCGTGTGTCACACACAGTTGAGACACATTACCATGTCCCTGTCCGTGTGGATGAAAAATAGGTCCTTTTCAAGCCATTTTTCTCCTCTAATTTCATATCACTTGCAAAAGACAAACACACATATAACCAAGCATTCAAAACTCACTTAACATATGCAATTTCAAGCCTAAACATTATAGGAATAAACCATTCAACCAATATGCCAAAATGGCACCTCAATTTCAACAGTTACACTTGCCTAACCATTTATCAAAATCTTTCAAAACATCATACCAACTAGATCAACAACCAAAAGGTCATATATACAAGTCACACATAATGGCTAAATTCATTAAACAATACACTGATGCATGCCATTATAACCATGACTCAAAATCATTAAAATTCGCCTATTTAGCTGATGGATAGTGTGATTGATCTCCGATAATCTTCCAACCTGAACGAGCTTCTGATTATCTAGAAACATAAAAGAAAGAACACAAAATAAGCATGGAATGCTTAGTAAGTTCGTAATTCATAAACAAAACTTACCATTTCAATTTATAAGCAGAAAAATAATTTAAAATAATCCAATATAACTTGGCATTAACCTAAGCAACAACAACCTTTCAAGTTAGATAATCGCATAGCTTAGCAAATCATCTCAAAATATCATAGCTTTTATACACACTACTTATAAGCATTCATACTTTCAAGCATATGGCTAAGCATATTTCAAACATCATCAACTCATAACTTTTCATACTTTCATAGCATCACTCATTGAAGGATTTGTCGAACCTTTCTTTTTCCATACCCGTTGAACCACTAGAATAATATCAAAATCTTGGGAATATCATTCACTATTTGCTAGCATGTGGTCTAAATCACTACTATCTTATATCTCATATAAATACTCTCTCTTGAGCCATAAGTGGGTGGTCGGTTGTTTAACGTTACAGTAATAATGTGCAATCGTACACTGTCGATACAAGTATATTAGATAGATATGAGTCTCTCAGATATCGATCCCACGATGATGGTTGTCTTTTGTCTATTAATGTTTGTGCAGTAAATAGATAAATGAGATAAATTGTGAGAGTAGTCGTCGAAGCAATAACTTGAAAATAATAAGATAAAATATGATAGTGAGAAACTGGGATTCCCAACGTGGATACTCAACAGAATGCAAAGTGCTTACAAGGTAAAAAGAATATGTGATTTTGTAACAGCCCGAATTTTGGGCTAGTCGGAATAGTGGTTTCAGGACCACAAATTCGACGAGAAAAAAATTTATTTTCATTATATTCTTATGGTCTATGATTTCACAAAATGATTTCGTGAAAATTTTGTTCTAAAATTTTGACGTTTGGGCACTCAATTTAGTCAAAAGGACTAAATTGTAAAAAGTGCAAAAGTTGAGTTCTACATGTTAGAAGTGTCCAATTGATATGAAATTTTAAATTGGAGGTCCTTAAATGGTAATTAGACCATTTTTAACTTGTTGGACAAAAATGGACAAGATATAACTGAAATAGTAAATTTTAAGTTGGGGGCATTTTTGTCATTTAGTAATTAAAAGAATTAAAAAGGCCAAAATACCCAAAAATTTGTCCATCTTCTCCATGGTGAACGAAATCAGCAAGGGGGAAGCCATATTTAGGGTTTTCAAGCTTCCAAGCTCCATAGTAAGTGATTCCAAGCCCCGTTTTTAATGTTCTTTACGTTTTTGGAGTCCCGATAACTTGATTTAGCTTGTTCTAGCAATAATTTGATCTAGGGTTCATATTTGGAAAAATACCTATAGGTAAAATATGTTTATTTTGATGTTTTATGGTAGAATATGAAGCTTGAAATTATGTTAAATAACTTTTTCTAGCCGATTTTAAGTGAAACGAGTAAATTAACATAATCGGTAAAAATACCTAATGTTCTTAAGTAAGTGTTAGAGTGAGAATTTAATGTTTCCATAGAAGGGAAAAATGTTCAGCATGTCATAAAACATAATAAAAAGGAATAAAGTTTAATTTCTGAGCCTAGGGGCAAAATCATAATTTTGTAAAACTTTAGGGGCAAAAATGTAATTTTGCCAAAATGTGATTTTTGGACTATTTTGAATAATGTGAGTGTTAAATAAGTAAAATGTGTTATTATAAGTCAAGAAAGACAAGGAATTGACTTTGATTAGTGAAAAAGGAAAAAATGAGAAAAAGTGAGAAATTTCCCCATTGAACATTCGGAATAAAAAGGGATACAAATGAAGTGACAGAAATGATCACATGTGTGGCATGGACTGTCTGTAGGCCACTATGTGAAAGTGAAAGTGATGGTCACGTGTGTAGTACTATGTGCAGGCTACTACGTGTGCCAGAATGATTAGTCGCACGTGTAGTACTATGTACAGGCTACTATGCGTACCGGATAGCTTCAATCACGTGTGTAGTACTATGTGCAGGCTACTACGTGTATCGGATAGTGATGGTCACATGTGTAGTACTATCTGCAGGCTACTATGTGAACCGATATCATTAATTATAAGGTGGTTCCTATATGCTGATCCCACCAGATATCATTGATTACAAAGGGTGGTTGTTGTGTGCTGAATCCACCGTGTATCTGTTATTATTCTAAAGTGTTCATCGGGAAATTGACTCAGTGAAAATACATGAGATCATGAAACGAATAAGTGTGATTGAATGACAAATATATGTGTGGAATTGAATTGAATAATGATTGAAAGTGAAAAAGTGAAAAAGTGAAATTATGAAAAAGTAAAATTAGCAACAAAACAGTTTTGAACAGTAACAATATTGTGACTTTGAAAAATTACCAAAAATAGTGGAAATTGAATTAGAGAGTGAATAAGATGTGAAATAAAATCTTAATGAGTCTATTTTTACATAAAAGAAACAGAGCAAGCAAAAGATTTATATATTTTGAGATCTTTGAATTTTAGTGAGGCAGGGTCAGATTGACTTCGGAATCCCATGTTCTGACTTTGGAAAATAATTAAAAATTGTAAAAAAATGATTATGAGTTATAATTTATATTCTTAGAATTCTTTAATAAGTCTATTTTCAAAGGAAATAAACGTAAATATCTTCTTAATTCTGTACAATGAGATAATTCATTTTTAGTGAAGAGAGGTCAGAGATGTTGAGCAGTGAAACAGGGGTGAATTTAAATAATAAACTGTACTAATTGGCTAAACCAAAAATTCTAAAATATTTATGGTAAGAATATATGTGAGTCTAGTTTCATGAAAAATTAACGAAACTTAATTTGGAGCTCTGTAGCTCTGGATAAAAATAATTTAGTGACTGTAACTCGACTAGATAGCTTTGAATTTAAGTATAAGTGAATAGTGAAATTATGTATAATGCTATTTAAGCATGTTATATACATAAAGAATGTGGGATGGAGAGGAGGAGGACAATAAAGTATATGAATGAATTGTGTATAATTGGTTAAATGTCTGATTATAATCGATAAATGTTGAAATAGGAGTGATGCTTATATTGGTGCATTACTAGTCATGGTAAGCTCATGAGAGGAAATAAAGTTTCATAGCATATGCGTGTGGTATATTTGGCACGAAATGATGTCATGAGTGGCTCATGAATTAACTCATGTTGGTAAGTTGATGCATAATTATAGTATTCAAATATATATATATTTGTAATATTTTTCTATGTGATTCGAAAAAGGGGAATAAATAGCATACTGAAAATTCGGCCATGGTGCTAGTTTATGTTTATAACACCCCAAACCCGGTCTAAACATTATGACCAAATCTGGTGATGTCACATTGTAACACCCCTTACACGTATTCGACGCCGGAATAGGGTACGAGGCATTACTAGAAGACATACATTTGCATACCTATTAAATCGAGTTACAAAATTTCATCCGAATTAAAACTTTCAAATTTTTAAGGCGCTTTTATAATTCTTTACAACATATCCTCGAAATATTATATTCATAACAAATAGGACCTACGAGACCCGATATTTACTCATGTAATTCAAAGCTCCATTTTTCAATTCACAATTTCTCATGTTCACAATTCAAATCAATTTCTCAATCCAATATATATATATTTCAATCATCTAAGAATATAATTCAAGTTACACGAACTAACCAGGCTAAATTGCAGAAATACCAAATTTAGGGACATTTTGGTAATTTTATATTTTCCTTGAATTTCTGCCCAATCTTGATATAAATTAATATTTCATTCAATTTATTAATTTAAATAATAAAAAATTCATTTCATGCAATTTGGTCACTTTTTGACATTTTTACAAAAATACCCTTAAAATTTTACTTTTATTCAATTTAGTCCCTGAACCTAAAACATGTAAATTAGCTATTTTAAATAAACTCATATTAGCTGAATATTCACATATATTTTTCCTCCTCTTCCACTCCATACCACATCCTTGATATATACATAATACCACTATTAACTTGTTTACTCATAACAAGTTGTTCACTTGAGTCGTAGTCACTAATTAATTATATCTTAAGCTACAGAACTTCAAATTGATATCCGCAACTTTTCTCTGAAACTAAACTCATATATTTCTTACCATAAATTTTCAGAATTTTTGGTATATCCAATAAGTATAGTTTTTCTTTAAAGTTTCCCTGTTTCACTGTTTAACAGTTTCGACCCCTCTTCACTAAAATTATTATATCTTTGTACAGAATTTGGATGATGTTCCTGTTTGTTTTTATTGAAAATAGACTCATTAATTATTTTAACATATAAATTATAACCCATAATTATTTTTTTACAATTGTTAATGATTTTCCAGTCAGAACAGGGGAACTCGAATTCATTCTGACCTTGTCTCACAAACTTTATTATATCTCATGATTTACAATTCCATTACTTACACCGTTTCTTCTATGAGAAACTAGACTCAATAAGATTTATTTCAATATTTCATTCATACTATAATTTTATTTCCACAATTTATGGTGATTTTCAAGTTTAACATACTGCTGCTGTCCAAAACTGTTTTAGTGCAAAATGTTGATTACTAGGTGTATAACTCCCTTATTCCCTTTCTCTATAATATTTCCCATCACTTTCACTTCTTTCTCTTCACTAATATATCAAGAACATAAGACCTTATATAATAAACTCTACTATAACATTATTTCCATGCTTTTTCAATAATATCAAAGTTAAAAATATATTGAAATCTTGATGTTCTTACCTTGTGCTATTGATTTCAATCTTTAACTTAATTTACTCTCTCCTCCAGCTTCTATTTCTTGAATCTAACTTGATGTTCTAGTTCCCCATTGTCTCCTTGTTATTCTTCTCTCTTGGAAGCTATGGAAATTCTTTTGATTTCTAGGTGAAAATGGTAAATTTTTTGTGGAAGGACCAAATTGTAAAGAAAGAAAAACTTTCTTTCTTCTCCTCTCTTCTCACGTTAGTTGCATGGAAATATGGTGGAATGGATGATTCTTCATCTTCCTTTCTTATATATACTAAATAAATACTAATAAATATAAAATATCATTTAAAATCAAATTAAATATTAATAACTAATATTTATTTATTTAATTAATATAAATATCTCCAACATCATATTATCTTCTAGATTTCTCTCTCTTCTAATTGAACATTTTTCCCTTTATAATCTTTAAAATTTCATCCTTGAGCATCATTTAATTTGGTAAAATTGTGATTTAGGGCCTCAAAATTCTTCACATTTCAATTTTTTCCTAATTCATCCATTTTCCTTAGTTCTAGATTATTCCACCCATAAAATATTTACACTATTTGTCCTTCAACTTTTCATATTTACACTTTAATCCCTTAAATTTTGAGTATTTACTCTTGGGCAACAAAACTTTTCTCACATTTGTGATTTAATCCTTTCTTGAATTAATATGTCATAATATAATTCCCAATGTTGCCATAACTCAAAATTTCCCTTTTTGTCATTTTATTTCCTTATTTTACTATCAATGATACTTACTTTCTTACTGTAGTAATTTTTGGGGTATTACAATGTTAAAGGAGTATTTTATGGCATATCTTAAGTAATAGAATGTTATAAATTTTGAGATTAATTTGCTTGTCAATAAATGACAAATGAATTGATTACGTGTTCGTAATTTTGACATATGCTTGGTATATGAAACGTAATAATATATGCTAGAATAAATTTAAGTATTCGAATGACATGGATTTGATGGTGATAAGATTCGAACATTGAATTCATGAAGCACAGGTGATGTATTATTGTTGTGTGATAGCTTGGTTCGAGAAATTGGTTAGGTAAATGGTAAGTGAAAGCATTTATGGATATAGAAGAAACTTTGAAGTGAATGTGAAATTTAGCTCAATTAAACGATATCATTAATTAAACATTGTGTATACCAGAATATGTTAGTGAATTACATATTCATAAATTGACATTCAAAGTTCAGTTAGTGATATATGAAAATAACATGAAAGATTTAGATTGTGATTATTATTGATTCTGACTTAAAGTGGATTCTTCAATATTGGATTGATTTAACAGATATATTGAGCATATGAATAGGTATGTATTGGGCCTCGTAAACCCTAATTAGCGACTCGAAGATAATAATTTTAAAGTTTTAATTTGGATGAAATTTTATAACTCGGTTTAATATGTTTATAAGTGTATTTATTCTAGTACTGCCTCGTACCCTATTCCAGCCTAGAATACGGGTAAGGGGTGTTACAATGTGCATCACCAGATTCGACCCTAATGTTTAGGCCGGGTTTAGGGTGTTACATTTAGTGGTATCAGAGCTATGGTTTAGTCGGTTCTGGGACTAACATAGCGTATGTGAGTTTAGCTATATTGTCATATTTTACTCGTGATAGTGTATACCTTCTAGCTCTAAGGAAATTGTTCTGTTAAGACAGAGATGACTTCTAATCGAGCTACTTTCAATAATGCTGAAAATTTATATTGAGGTAATTGAAATGTGTTTATGAAGAAACGAAATTTAGAAATGTATAAATAATGAAAGCATAAACTTAAATTATATGATTGAATTTTCCTCAGGTAAATTTGATTAAAGTTAATGAGTTCAATCAAATATCTATTTCCTTAAACTAATATAGTTAGAGGATCTTTGGTTTGCATTCTAAAAGAATGTTGAAAGATGTGTGTTTGAGTTGTATCCTCAGCATGAAGAAATAGTATCTTGATATGTTAGTGTTTGATAGTTGAAATCAATACAATTGTTTTATTAAAGTGAATTGAATTATCGAGATGTGATTTGAGTTATATGTAACTAAGCATGTCCTCAGCTAGAGAATAAATTCGGTGCACTTATGAGTATGAAGATAGATAGTCAGAATGAAAAAAATTATATATTTCAGAAAGTATGAAAGAGATGATCATAAGTTAAAAAAAGCTTATATTGTGGTAAGCTCATCCAAGTATGTTGGTGATTATATGTTGCTATGTGCTCAACATATTGATTAAGTGAATATGGTAAACGAATTTACTTAATAGATGGAATGTGTGTTTATGTATATGTTAGAATAAGTGAAATCAGTATGTGCATATGGTAGAATCTTATGTTTAATTGTTAAGTTAAAGATAATAAGATATTTTGTTTTATGTCTTTACTATTAAACCATGAATATTTAATAGTATGAAATTTTAATTGGAAGATTAAATTGAGTAGAACGCAAGAATGAGTACTTTCATTCAGTGATATGTGATGAATTAACGAAAAGACCATGCTTGGACCATGGCAACATGTGATATGTGATTTCCGTATAGACCATATCTGGGATATGGCATTGGTGTGATATGTGCTACTGTGTAAGACCATAGCTGGGCTATGGCATCAATATGTAAATATGTGTAAGACCATAGTTGGACTATGGCATAGAGAAAATGAAGTACTCAATTTTGTAAGACATTCTCTAATTGAATAAATGTCAGTAAGTAAAATAGAGCTAAGTATCGAAATTTAAATAGATATTATATTGAGCTCGAGTAAGTAAATTCATTGTGTGAATTGTGGGTGACAAAAATTTTCATAATAATAGATGTGTTATTTGTTTGGAATGAACTACGTTGTTATGATGGTATTACATTGATGATGAATGCAAATTCATATATATATGTGTATCTATGAGAGTAAGTTAAAAGCTTTATGTCATCACCATCACCTTATCATCAATATGTTTTATGACGAAAATTATCTTGATGAGACAGATATGTTTTTCAACTGAATTAATTCTGATAGTATAGAAGTAAACACTTAAATGTTTGAGTGAAAATGTATTGATTATGAGTTGAACTCATGAAGGCATGGATCAAAGAGTATAACATTTTGTTATTGATAAATGTTATAATTATATGAGCACATGAGTTATGATATTTGGATTATGATTCTATATAAAATTTCGATTGTGAATTAGTGATTTGAGTTGGCATATGAATTCTGTGTTGAGAACAAAAGTCATTAAAAGAAATGTTTATTAATGCTTTGAGAATGTGGAATTGGTAATGAATTTGCATTTATGTCTGCAACTTGATTCTTTGAACCCTTGCGATATTTTATCTTGATGTCAATTCTTGCAATAGTAAGATCCAGCGTATCAATCTTGGTTTTGTATCCTTCTTCACAAAAAGATATCTCACACGAGTGATCAGTAAATACGATAACCTTTGTGCCGACAAGATAAGAATGGAACTTGTCAAAAGCAAAGACTACATCCACAATTCTTTCTATGTAGAGGTATAATTGATTTGAGTCTCTGTAAGAGTTTTGCTAGCATAAAAGATGACATGAAATATTTTTCCCTTCTGTTGTCTTTGAACAGCACCCACAGCAAAGTCGCTTGCATCGCACATAACTTCAAAAGGTTGAGACCAATTTGGTGCAACAATAATGGGTGCATTTATTAGCTACATCTTCATTGAATGAATGCATCCAGACATGCATGGACAAAGAAGAATTTTCGATTCTGTTCCAGTAATGAGCATAAGGGTTTTGCAATTTTTGAGAAATTTGTAATAAATCTTCGGTGAAACGCTACATGTCCAAGAAATTACTAATACCTTTCACATTTGTTGATGGAGGTAATTTCTCAATGATTTCCACTTTAACTTTGTCTACTTTAATGCCTTGACGAGAGATACTATGGCCTAACACAATGCCTTCAGTTGCCATAAAATGGCATTTTTCCCAATTTAATATAAGATGTGTGTCTTCACATCACTGAAATACTTTATCCAAATTGTCAACGCAATGATGAAATCATTCCCATAGACTGAGAAATCATCATAAAACTGGAACAACAGAATGTGCAAGTGTACACAATCGTAACAAGTAATAAAGTGACAAGTAAATGTCGAGATATCTTACCCACAGGGACTGTGAAAATAATTATTTATGAATGCTATTTAAAATACTTTGGTGAAGAAAAATATTTTGTTCGAGAGGGCGATTAAAAACTAAGATTTTAAACTAAGTGAACTAAATAAATAAATCTCAAATGCAGAATTTCAAATTATGATTTCAATCAAGATGACATTATTGTGTTAGATTAATTACATTTCTTAACTTAGAACTATTAAACTCATGTATATATTGTTACGAATAAGTTCATGGCAACTCAGTAATTTGCTAACTTATGAACATACTTACCTACCAAATCCATTTATCTCTTGACTATATCCTTATGTCAATTCAATCGATTAAACAAATCTTAATAGGCAATATTTTATTGCACATACATACTTATTAAATTGAAATAATTTCTTTTTCATATCTCTATGTCAATTCAAACAATTAACTCGATTTAATAAGCACATAAAAGACTATGTGATGTAACAAAGTATCCATACCTTGAAACAGTTTAATCACAATAATCTTGCAAGTTATGTAAGGCAAATGTATCTTCAGATACCGTTGCTAATCTAACCTCAGCTACATTAGATGATTAAACATGCACTAAGAAAGTATTGTGTCCATTAATTACAATTTCAATCCGTTTAAAATTAATTCATTAGCTACCTAACAATTGTAATGCAAGAATAACTTAGTCATGATTGTACTTAATCAAGCATCTTACGAAGCTATAACAACATAAACACAATTCAATAATTTTAACAAACGAAATGCAATCAACCTAACACGAATTAAATTCAAGTTAAATTGATTAAATTAACCATTCCAACAACATAAATATTCATAGATATGTTTAGCATAACAACAACAAAATTAAAGAGATAGGGAATAGGAATCAAATCCAGTGTTTTTCCGTGGCTTGACTAGTTGCTCCGTGTTGGAATGACGGCCACCCAATGGCACAGCGGAAAATTAAAACATTCGGTGATCCTAACCATGGATCCATGTGTGAGGAACGAATCAGGGTGAAATAAAGGTTTCGAAATTATTGAATCTTTATTCTGAGTAGACAAGAACGCCTCAACAACAAGTAATCTGATCTACTATCGAACCAAGTCGCAATCTATCGTGACTCCGGCCTCTACGTAATCCACCCAGTTGACAATGAACGGAAGGAATCCCCAAAACTGTTTTGGGAAAAAAACTTTTCTTTGACGGCTGCTAGACCCAAGCAAAGAAAAAATAGGATTTTTATATCTATTTTTAGGGTTTCTAAAAATTAAATAATGTAACTATGTTTTAAACTGAAAATTATAATTACATTAATTATAATAATGATTTCGGTAAACTATATATTTTTTTGAATTTATATACTAACCAAATCCATGTTCTCATTATGCGTACAACAACCTTGTACATAATGTGTTCGATATTTGATTATCTAATTAAATTAATTCTATAATTAATTTAATTCAAGCGACAACCAAACACAGTACAACTATGTTTTATTCCGTTCATTTCAACTATAAGGTGTGACCCTGTAGGTTTTTGTAACGTTAGCAGTAATACTAGAACGATTCCAATGTTACAAACAATGAGTGGCACCTAGCAATGCATCATTGCTACATAAGTCACAAGAAATCATGATTCGACATAACCTTTTTATGATTAACCTTTCATGCAATAATCCTTAAGTCATTTACCTCTGGATTGGACACAAGTCATGGAATAGTCACACTTGCATAGTCCATTCCATGTTCCTTGATATCTTAAGTAGACTATGATATACAAATAAGTATGACATCTCATATCAGCTTATTTAAGCATGGCCATGCATTTTTAGTCTCACTCAATCAAGTGGCCTGAGATGTTACTCCCATTATGTAGGAGGGACTTATCCTATATCGATCAACCATATCCCTCTACATAGATCGTGGTATATCCAACATCAGCCTTTATATAACAACCAGTTATGGTGTACGTTTGACTGTATCAAAATATACAACTCACGATGTTGGGATTATGATGATCTCAAGTCTGAGGATCATATACATATTAATCACTACGAGTAATGTTGTGACAATTACATAATAATCCAAAAACATACTAATAACGGGTCAGTCCAATATGCTGTTCTCTAACACATATATTCATGCATCGATTTTTACATTCCATATCAATGACAACTCTTTATCATCAATCAACTTCATGTTAGTCTTAATGCATTATTGTTGTCCTATCCATAATAATACTTTACTAAGGATCTTTTCAGAATAATCATATTACTCTTAGGACATTATTATAAACAGTTTATTTCTACACACAGAAAAGAAACTGAAATAATAATGGTAACGCCTTATATTAATAAACATGATAAATCAAGTATGTTATTACAACCATTTCATGATTGATCTTTGGGCATACTCTAACACTCCGTTATTCCTTCTTCGTTGTCCTCGTCGACCAAGGCTGCTATGAACACTTAATTGATGCTCCAAATAGCTGATGAATGCCCCTTTCCCAAGAGGAGAAATTGGCAAGAGAGCAAGGGAATTTTGGAATGGAAAAGAAGGAGAAAGTGGAGAGAAGAGAGGAAGATGTTAATGCTTGAGGTATGTTTCTAAAATGACCAGCCTAAGGGGGTTTTATAGCTGAGGAGGGCTGCTAGAAATAGCAAAATTATCAACCAAAGAGCCCTCCCTTGGCCGGCCACGCATGTGGTCTATAAAGCCACCAATTGTGGAGGGGTTTGAATGCAACTTGAACAAGTGTTCAAGGGCCTCTTTGCAAGCTTAAAGAATCAGCTAATAAGCTGATTTGGGTCAGCTCTTGGGATGGTTTTTGGGCTGTCCATTTCTTGGTTGGTTCGATTCACTCGGTTCAGTTCAACTGGACCACTTTTTCATAATTAATTAATAATTTATTAACCCAAATTAAATTGGATATAAATTAAAATTAATTATATTATGAATTCATACATATAATTTTGAACCCTCTTAGGCTGAAATTTAGTTCACCTTGATACTGCAAATTGCTTCTTGGTTTTGCGCTTCTAGCAGTGTCTGCTGAGCCATTTTTCGCCCTTTGTGCAAAACTGTCCAAAATAACCAAAATTCATCAAATTAATTATAAATTAACTAAAATTCAACATGTTCATATTTTAAGTGCACTTTAATTATTTTGTAAAAATTAATTATTTTTTCGACAATAATTTTATCGGAACTGTATGATTTTAAGTTAAAAAAGTATCTAAAATGTGTAAATTTCATGTTTCCACACCCCCATACTTAATCATTGCTCATCCCGAGTAATGCACAAATTAAAAGAATTACTCAGAAAACACCGTTGAAAATTCCTTCAGAATAACATTCTTCCCAGAACTATGAATTTAATATACTTATGCTCAAAATAAGAAATTTGATAGTTATGCTACTTAAGTATACATATCGTTCAAATTAATCTCAACAACTATTATGATAGCACAATTAAACTAAATGCTTCCTTAACAAGACATGTTAACTCTTACCAATTTGATTTTATTTCTTATTCAAGATTAAGTTGCAATCATTAAGTTTAACTTATTCCTTCATATGTTGAACAAAGCAATTTCTCTCCACTAATGTAGGTAGCATGGAAAACTTGAATCAATAGGTCTTTAAAAAGTTGTAGCGTAGCTAGGCTAGAGGTATGTAAAGATAGATAAATTTAGGCATTTAAACCCTAGACTCAGCTTCAATCAGACCTTTGGAATATTTCCCTCAATACACCAACTACTTTGCTTTCACATGCTCCTTTGTACATCTATTTTCTTTCAAGTACATGTACTCTTTTTTTAACAAGCATTTTACTATATGTACTACATTTTTAGAGCATTTGATACTTCTTTCAACTCCCTCAAACTTATTTTCAAATAATATTCTGAATAGTATTGAATCTAGTGTTTGGGACAATTAAAGATAATTAAGAGAGAAGTGATGACTAAATATTGGAAGGGTTCAAATAAAATTAAGCCATATAGTCTCAAAGTTGGGTTTCAAAAGGTAAAATTCATCAAGGTTGGCTTGAAGGCTCAAACGGTCCAAACAAGAGTTGCCTAAATCATTTTCAACATTCCATGCTTCTTAGGATTTCGCCTCAAGAAACTACTAAGTCAATTCTAGAGACTTCAAATTTTATGCATGCCTACATTTCTTAAAGAACTAAAAATTTTATGGTACGATTTGCATGCTTTATTAAAAATACATTTATATCATTATTCAGCTAACATAACAATTTATTGAAATAATAGAACTTTATTATACTGAAGTTAGCATACTTAACAAAATATAAAATTATTGAACAAAATATATCCTAATCATAATTAAAAGAACTATTATTCTGAGTAAATAACTATTTATTTCAATTTTTTGGTCCCCCTACTTAAAATGAACAATGTCCTCATGTTTAAAGTAATAGTACTATACACCAGGTGGATCTAATAAGAGGAGTGAGTCAATTTGACTGCTTAATACCAAACTCTTCTAATCCAATCCTAGACATGTATATATCTATTTCCACACTTTATACTTCCCAGCTTGTTCAATTTTATTAATGATTTCCATCTCTTTTTATTATGCAAAATTCCTAATTAAATTTATCCTAAAAAACCTAAAAACATAAAAAAAAAAATCAATCCTTTATTTTTATATCCTTCGAATTCATCATATTTTCTCATCATTATATCTTTGCATGAATCGCTTAGCTCCTTTTCGATAAGGCTCCATTTCTATGTATTTCACACTGTCATTGTAATTCTTGATCAGAGTATTTCTAGTAAGCTTGTTGTGCCACTGCATATGCTACATTATGTCCATTAACTTTTACAGTCATCTCGAAGATCTGGGCGAGGTGGTTGAGCTCTAAATGTTGAAGTCTCGATATCAGGTTCAGCTTCTGTTTCCATTGGTTCCACCTTATCAGGGACTTCAGCCAATTGCACTCGCTCGATCTCTGTGGATCTTCTTCTTCTTTTTGGGATCCTCACTTTCTTCAACTCATTGCTATAGAACAGAGTCTCCAGCTATTCGATAGAGGTCCCAATTTGTGATTGTGCCCTAGCTATAGTCTGTCTTCTTACGTTTGCAAGAATTTTAGCTTTCAAGCACAGAATTGTTATCGTAATGGAAGTAAGCTGGGCTAGAACGTGAACGTCTAATGGCACAATTTCGTATTTCCCTAGGATGATTTTTCCAACATCAATTGCCTTCCCAGTTAGAATCTAGTATAATAAGAACATTCATTCTAATGAATTGTAGTCCCATGTGAGCTAGGCATAAGGCTGAATTAGATGAAGTAGAACCATACCTTTGCGAGCGGGTGTCAAATATTCTCTTCGACAAGTGTGGATTCCTTGCTTTGACACAGTCTACTTAGAACTTGAACTATAAGTTCCTCGAGAATTTCTTACAAATTTTTCAGGCTCTATCTTGCTCATCAGGAGGAATACTCATCATTTTCAAAATCAGGCAATTCAAATAACTCATTAATAGCGTTAGAAGTTATTGGTACCTTGACTCCGCGAACTAAAACTTTCGTCAACACACTTGAGGTTAAATCGCATAGACTTCGCACACTAACTCCTCTCCCACACTAGGTCTCTTCTCACAAAACAACTCCCAACTGAGACTTTTAGCAAACTAACGAATATGCGCCATAAAAACCAATATAATTGCTTTCTTTCATTTGAATCCTTTCTTTGGATGCATCTGTTGATTCTTGAAGATACTCTCGTATCTTGCTTTGGCTTCTTCAAAGTGGAACTTGTTTGTGATTCATCAATTTGGGAAGATGCACGAGTTCTCTTGCGTGGCATGATTAACCTGATCATAAGATAGTAACAATTATTTCTCAAAAATTTAATTAATATAAAATATTAATAAATTAAGAGCTCTTAAAAAATAATTTTGAATTAAAAGATGGAAAATTAAAAAGGTTGAGGGTTTTTGGCTAAGAATGGTGAAGGGTGGTGTGCCGCTCGAGTATGCAAGGCAGCAGTGCGCAGCAGGGGATGGATGTGAGCAGCGTCCGGATCATTGAGCAGCCTGGTGTGGGCGCAACCAGGGTGCTGCGACTATCAGCTAGGTGATGTATGGATAGGTAATTGTTAGGAGTTTCAACACTTAAGGGTTTGGTTGTTTTTAGAGGGAATGGTGTATTGATGAAAAAAAATAAGAATAGTGGTGGAATTTATAGTGAAAGGATAGGAGCTAGATTAGAATTCTTTAAAATACTAAGTTCTAATCTACTCGAAGTAAATAACAATTAATAATTAATAATGCACATTAAATTATTATTTGCTATTAATTTATTAAGATAAAAAACTGATCGAATAAATATATTAAATTAAAACTAATCCTAACTCTAAATAAAGCTGATAATAATTAATATATATTATAATGGATATAATTATATATTAATAATTATCATTTTTTTATTATGAACTAAAAACATTTATTCTAGATGCTTTTTGAAAATATTTACAAAAAAAGGCATCTAATTTTAATATTTACAAAAAGAGCAACCAAATTTTTAAAAATAATTCAATTAAGTTTTCTAGACTTAATGAAAATTTAAAATTAGTTACAACATAAAAGTTGGATCAAAATTGAACCTTTTATTTGAAAAACTAAAAATTTATTTTGTCATTTAAGGAATCATTTCTTGAGAAAATATGTTAAAATCAATTCCTAGGAAAGATTGAGAGGTCAGAAGGGGTCCCGCTTAAGTTTCAATCTCCTAGACAGAATTTATTTAAACATACTAATCCCCGAAAATATACCCTAAATCATTTATTCAAGCAGAAGAACAAGAAAAATTAATATATGATAAAATGAATGAGATTTGATTCTTTCAATTTTATCTTCCCAATAATGTTTCAAGCGTTGAGCATTAACTCGAAAATACCTCCCTTACCTTGAAGTTCAACAACTCTGCATGGATAGACTCAATATTCATAAATGGACCGGACCAACGTGATTTTAACTTACCTATAAAGAACCTAATCTAGAATTGAATAACATGACTTGCTGACTGCTTCAAATTCTCGAACTCGAATGTGCTTGTATGCAATTTCTTGAGTCTCTCCTTAAGTAATTTGGCATTCTCGTATGAATACATTCAGAATTCTTCTAACTCGTTAAGTGAAGCATCCGTTCTCTTTGCACTTTTAAGATCCAAGTTAAGTCGTTGGAGAGCCCAGTAACCTTTGTGTTCTAACTCCAAGGGTAGATGGCAGGCTTTCCCAAAGACTAACCTATAGGGTGACATCCCTAAAGGTTCTTGTATGCGATCCTGTAAGCCTATAAAGCATCATCTAGTCTTTTGGACCAATCTCGTCAGTTCGGGCAACTACCTTCTCAATATGTCTTTGTCTCCTGTTGCCAGTTCAACTTACTCATTCATCGCAGATGGTTAAGTTGTAGGACCTTTGTTTCACTCCATGTATCTAATAACCATTTCAAACTTTCACAAAATGGTCATCACTGATGATGCTTTGTTCCAACCTTGTGACAATATTCTGAAAAAAATCATTACAACCTTATCATCGATTCTGTTAGTGACATTTTCGACCCTTTGACATCGATCACAACTCTTTACGTAAGCATATGCATCTTTGAGAAGTGTTGGCCAAAAAGAATCTCGCTTGCAATACTTGGTTGCAGTATGTGTACCTCCGAAGTGTCACCACTCGACGCTGAGTGACAATGGTATAAAATCTTATGTACTTCATCTTCTACCACTCATCTCCTGATCATTTGATCTGCACAATTTTTAAACAAATATGGTTCTTCCCAAAAATACTACTTCACATCGTGAAGAAACTTTTTCTTTTTGATGATACATCTTATCAATCGACATCAAACCACAAGCTAAAAAAGTTAGCAATATCAGCAGACCAGAGGGTATTATGGACATGAATTTACCTTCAGTATGTGTTCATCTAGAAACGTCTCTCGAATTGGTATAAGAGGAGAATTCCCTTTTTCGGCTCCAATCTGGACAAGTGTGTCTACTACTTGGTTTTCCACTCCCTTTCGATCTTGACTTTCTA
>NW_024403230.1:0-19770 GCF_007990345.1 Gossypium hirsutum | reverse complement strand
TTAAAACGATAACCTCTCCATTTTCTTTCCTCTCATTTTTTCTTCTCCAACCAAGCATTTCAAAATTTAATTTCTTTCTACTTTTTCACTCCCTTCTCCCATTCCTCCACTTTCCACTCAACCAAGCACACCCTATGATAGGGTGGAAAGTGGATTAGAGGCAAACAGAACTTGGAAGTGGACTACGTACAAATTTAGTAATTGAAATTTCTTGCTTTCTTTAACCTAGACCCAACAAAAGGTTTTAGAAAAAAATGTTTTTTTTTTTCATTTGCACTGATGAACTACGGAACTGAACTGATAAGTTGACTCGTATTTAGGCCTATTCAGTTTTGGTGTAAAAATACATGTTTTTGTTAATTTATTTAACATTAATAAGTTTTTTAATATTTAAAATATTTTTAATTCAAACCAGCTGATTCAACTAATTGATTGAAACCGGAAGTTTATTGGTTTTGACCTTGGATTCAACTTGTTCAACCTTGCTTTTTTTGTGGCAAAACCAAAGTTGCAAGGAACAATGGGATAAGGAATTTTGCCATTGCACGTGTTGCAGGTTCATGCATTATACCCCCAGATTCAGTTCTCCTGTTTGACGTGGAATTCATTGGCAAAGCATGAAAAAGTTAATTATTATGTGAAGAATGAGAAGTTCACCGGAAACTACACTTCAATCACTTGTTTTATGTTTTTTGTTTCAAACTTTGATATATAAACTTCACTTTAATTTGATAATATATACATAAATTTTTTATCTGAAAAAAAAAGAAAATTTAAGAATAATACCATTAATAATGGTAGTTGTTGTTTTTAAAATTTAATCAAGTCAAATTTCTTTTACTAAATTTCGTATGTGATTTTGGAATTCATTTATTTTAGTTATGGATGAAATGAAATGATCTCTTAATTTATAAACAAATTTGAGGAAAAGATAACTATTATTGGGGTTTCTTATTGGGCAAATAGTGTTTCTAAATCATCCTTGTTTTCGGCATCAATTCAAACTCATTGAAAAACTAAGATTTAAGGCCCTCCAACAGTTTCCAAAAAGTAATTATTATTTTTCATTTAATTGGATATTTTAACTACCTGTTAACTTTAAGTTAAAGAAGTCTTTTTTTTCCCTTTTTCAGTTATTGTCGCGGGAAGATAATAAAAAATATAAAAATTATGAAAAATAGAAAATTTTTATTAAAAATAGAAAGATATTTTAAAATCATAAAATAATAGAAAATTATTTTTTAAAAATATTATAAAATATAAAAATATAGAAAAAATTATAAAGATATTAAAAGAAATCATAAAATGTGTTCTTTATAAATGTAATTTACTACATTTTATAAATTTTAGAGTTATAATCCTTGCTAGTGTCCGCGCCATGGTTGTGGCACGTGGAGGAAAATGATAAAAAAAAATTAGAATCAATAAAATATAAAAATAAAACAATTGAAAAGTCTAGAAAATTATTAAAAATTTTAGAAAAAATATAAAATATAAAAAATTATTATAAGTATAGAAAATTATAGAAAAATATTAATATATAAAAATTATTATAGAATATAAAATATAGAAAAAAAATTTCAACAGTTTTAAAAAAAATCATAAAAGTTGTAAGACAAAAATTATAATTTAATAACCTCAAACATAAAAAAATAGTGGCATCGGTCTAAATGACCCGTGATTACTTCTCACCACAACCACTTTTTTAAGCGGTCATCAACGATAGAGCATGCTTGATAGACTTCAGTCTAGGTTCTTTGAAAACGTTTGTGAGAAAAAGTTGGAAACAAGCATCATGAGACCTAGACTAAAGCCTATCAAGTCTACCATGTTATTTAACGACTTAAACAACAGTTACAATGGGTGAGTAATCACATGTCATTTAGGACGATGCTACTGCTTTTTTAATGCTTGTGATTATAAATTATAAATTATATATCTTATAATTTGATGATTTTTAATGAAAATTTTAAGCTTTAAATATTTTCTATTTAATAATTTTTTAAATATTTTTTCTAAAATTTTAATTAAATTTAATTATTTTTATATTTTTCAATATTTTTTATATTTTCTTTCTATATTTTTAACGTTTTTATTTATTTTAATATTTTATCTTTTTGCCATGTGTCACAACCAAATTGTGACATGGGGCAAAGATTATGTAATGTCCCAACCTGGTTTAGACATTAGACCCGAATTTGAAAGATTACATTTGTCACAGAAGTGACCTAGAGAGCTATCGAACTTTTGAAAATAGTCATTTGTTTTAATTTAGTAGAAAACTTAGTATACATCGTTTTACTTACCTTGAAATCTTAAATTTAATTTAGCAGCAGAAAACGAAATCTATTGGTTTTTAAGGAAAGCCGAGGGTTCATGCATATTAATTAATAATATAGCATAATATCTTAAATTTAAATATAATGCATGAAAAAAAACAACCTAAATCCTAAGTCTCATGTCACGTTCAAAAATAAGTAATACAATCTTTAAAAGAAAACGAATATTATGAAACTTAATATATTAAGAAAATGAAACTGAGCCAGTTCTCTGATACCATGCCTGCATCTAACCTAGTGGGTTATCTGAAAGGTGGAAATAAAGGAGTAGCTATAAAGCTCAGTGTGAGTTTCATCACAATAAATTAGGTAACCGATTAGTAACAAAATCACAACACATAACATAACTCACAATAACATATTCAGTATAAGGAATAACAGACCAGTTTAATCATGTATTAATTTGTTCACATATATCAAATCATATCGAATGTCTTAGAATTTCAAGTATATGCTTTACAAGTGCACACACATTCGGTTTAACAGATAAAATCCTACCCCACCGCTACACACCACAAGAGTTCCCCAGAACTCGTCCATCCCTACACACCAGGTTTGTGGTTAAAACCACAAAGTTGCAGTTAATACGGTGCTAGATGGTTGTGAATACCAACATAATTGTAGATAAAAGCTGCCAGATAATGGTGGGCGAACCACCAGTTTTGCTGGCTAATATGTTGCTAAATGGTTATGAATACACAAATAATTACAGATAATAGCTGCTGGATAATATGTGGATGAACCTCTAGAATTGAAGATTAATAATCTATCAGATTTCCTCCTTTCAAAACATCTCATCCATGCAATGAAATATGGTATGCTTAATACAGATAAAAATGATGGTAATTATTGTACTAACACATGATAAATCAATAGCAAATTCATCTTTTACTTATTCATCTGCCATATTTGATATGGAAAATTAGGTTTTCCTGGTATACTTAAGGAACTTATTCTCGAGCAAAGTAGCGTCTTTTGCATAGTTTTTTTTTGTAATTTTTAGATTTTAAGTTAATAAGTGAAAATGTCTCCTTTTTACTCATTTTGTGACCCAATTTGGCCACTAGTGTCATTGGGGGGCCTAAAGTGTGATTGAGTGGTGTAGGGATGTGTTGGAGGTTGAAAACGATTGAAACGACACCAAAGGAAAGGATATCACGATATCCACACCTTGGGATCATGATACCTCCAACAATATGAAAGATTGGAGACCACCCTTCAGTGGTTTCGCGATATCCACCATTTAAAAAGACCCCAAGGCTTGAAATTACCCAAGGTGTCACCATATCCTCTTATGGGTATCACGACACCAACATCATGAGGGGGAAAATTGGACAAAATGATAGTCTTTATCCACCCGATCCACCAATCACCTAAGTCCTGTGTAAGGGCAATTTTGGTAATGAAAATTTATTAGAATTTAGCCTAAAACAACCAAATTTGGCTGAGGAGAAGAGACACACATTAGCTTAGTTGTAGCATTAGTTTTCTCTTAGTTTTTTTGCACTTTGTCTAGGGTTTATATTTTCTCTTCTTCTTTCTTAGTTTTAGAGTTTATTTTTTTGCCTTTACTTCTTGTTCTTAATGTTCTTAGTGTTAGTTAAGTTAGTTATCATTGAATCTTAGGTTTATTTACACTTTCAATCCTTCTACCTTGGTTGTAAGTGTAACACCCCTAACCATATCCGTCATAATGTCCCTTGAATGGGCCCTCGAGACCCAATTTTTTCTTTAGAAACAAGTCGGGACTAAATCAAGAACTCAGAGAATTTTTCGCAAAATTTCAAAATTTTACATAGGCGTAGGGGACTCACCCCCGTGTGGCTAGGCCGTGTGGCTCACACAGCCAAGTGACACACCCGTGTCCAAGCCGTGTGGGCATTTGATATGAGGTACACGGCTGTGTCCCAGCCCGTGTCCATGCCTGTGTAACTCTTTGACTTGGGTCACACGGCCAGCCACACGCTTGTGTGTCAGGCCGTGTGAACAATTTAATTTTTGAAAAATAGGTGCAGGGATCACACGGCCAAGTTGTACGTCCATGTGCTAGGCCGTGTGACACACACGGCTGAGACACACACCCATACGAGCAATTTGAAGCATTCTGTTTCTCAAATTTTAAGATACAGGGGACACACGGCCAAACCATACGTCCATGCGCATGGCCGTGTGTCACATACGGCTAAGACACATGCCCGTGTCTCTACCCGTGTGGACAAATAAGGTCATTTCCAAGCCTATTTCTCACCCAAACTTGTCTTCCACCTACATAAACACTTAAATACATTTACCAACCAATTCAAAACATTAAAACTAAGCCAATACAAGTCTTATGCATATCATATATCACATATGTTCAAGTGTCCAAACTTACCAAATATACATATGTACAAATAAACATATTTAACTAACTATACTACCTGAATCCATCCATCAATAGATTTATATGCTATCCATCATTTAACCATTTTAATACACATATCAGACATGATAAGGTGTAATATAATTTTATCAAATATGTCAAATACTAGCAATTTCAATGGCTATTTACAACTAAAACATTAATGTGCCAACATAGACTAATTAACCTATACATGACATTATATTTAAAATAAAGTTTGTCATTTTATACCCAAAATAAGCTAAAGGATAGTGTGATGTTGCTTTGACCCACGTCCAAACCTTACGAGCTTCCGAGTACTATAAAACAGAGAAAATAAAACAAAGTAAGCATATAATGCTTAGTAAGTTCGTATAACGAGAAATTAACTTACCAATCATTTTCATTAAAATAATCATATAAATGGAAACCAAACAAATTGGCTTAAAGCCTAAACACACAAATTTCACTAATCATGTTAGACAAATAATTCACATAAATACCAAGAACATGAATGAGCTCATCATGTAATAACTTCCATATACATATACCTTCCATATCATATTTCCATATAACTTATACATTTTCATGACAAGTCATCTCAAGTTCAGTTTAGCCATGTCAAAACTTTGCCCGTTGAATTTATTTGAATATCGATGGATACACCAGTAGTACACTCGAAGTGTACAAAACTGTAAATCCATCAATTCATATCTGGGGGTACTCATTAAAGCACATAATTAAGAAGCACTCTCTCGAGTCGTATAACAGAAAGCTCATGTGAGCCATGTAACGGGAAGCTTATCCAGGCTTAATAACAGGAAACTCATAAGAGTTTGAAATAGAAAGCTCATGTGAGCTTAACAGGTAACTCCGAAGAGCTATTATCAGGAAGCTCCGGATAGCCATATATCATGAAATTCAAGCGAGCCATATCAGGAAGCTCATTAAGAGCCTAATATCGGGACGCTCATAAAGAGCTGCGGTATGTCCGCAATATATGCAGGATCAATACCGATCATATAACAGGATGCTCACAAAGAGCCGCGGTATGTCCGCAACACATGCATAATCAATACCGATCGAGATACTAGCAGGAACCATGTAACAGGATGCTCGAGAGGCTTATAACAGGATGCTTTTCCGAGCTATGGTGTGTCCACAAAATATGTAGAACCTACGAAAATCTTGTATCCATCGAATTTCATTTATTCAAACGAGACTTATTATTTATCGGGCATAATCGGACATTTGATCAATTTCATACATAAGGCATTTATACAATTCACATATAAAACATTCGATTCAAGTATATAAATATACACAATTTAGTTACACAAACTTACCTAACACTTGTTCATATACGAGAATCTACTAATCCGATACTTTTTCTTTTCCTCGATTTAACTTCTTATTTGATCTTTCCGGATCTAATTGAGCCAAAACAACTTGCTTGAACTCACTTTCTTTTAGCTAGGGTTTCCATGTATTTTAATTTGGGGAAGATGATGAAATAAGATGATATTAGCTTATTTCATCTTTAATTAATTCAATTTCCAATTTAGTCATTTTCTTTTTCTAATTTCCATGGATGAATCATCATAAATATCTACTAACTCCATTTAATGGTCTAATTATAAGGACCTCAAATTTTGAATTCTATATCTATTTAATCCTTTTAACTACTAGAACTCAACTTTTGCATTTTATACAATTTGGTCCTTTCTATAATTAAACATGTAATCGGTAAAATTTTCGCAACAAAATTTTCATACGTTATTTTTGTGATAATGCAGACCATGCAATAATATTAAAATAATTTTTCTTTCTGACTCGGATTTGTGGTCCCAAAACCACTATTCTGATTTCATTGAAAACGAGTTGTTACAGCAAGACATTTCTAGTTTTAGTTTAATGTATTTCAATTTCTTTTACTTTCAATCAGCTAAAGTTTGTTCTTTTATGTTTATTTCTTTAAATTTTCTTATTGAATGCCTTTAGTTTCATGTTCTTTAAGTTTTCTTGTATAAAAATCCAAACTTTTATATTTTCTTAAGCTTTACTTTAATGACTTATTTGCTTTTCATTTCCATTTTCATTTTCTTCATTTTCAGCGTAAGTAGCTAAACCTAAAAGGGGGGTTGGTTGATGAAGATGTGGGTGAGCTAATTTTTGGACGAATGGCTAAATTGTAATAAATTAGAGTAAATCGAATAGACCTAAAAACCTAGGAAGTGACGCCCCTAAGGGAAAATCTAGGCAAGTGAGATCGATAAGTACTCTTGTTGCATACTCGTTCATTAATCCCGAATTAACTGGTGAGATCGAGAGATAAATCGAATTAATTCGTCTAAGACAGTAAAACTGAGATCGAAAGATAAAATGGAGCCACTTAATAATTTAAGTGATTTAAGTCCCGTATTCAAAGACTGATGAACCACATCGAAATCAACCAACCACCTTTAGTCATTTATTTGGATAATTTCTTAGTTTTGTACTCTTTGCAATTTAGTCTCTATATTAGCATATTTAGTTTTCTTGCGAAAGTTTCTTGTTATGATTTGTCGTACTATAAAATCGTATCAGTAGCCACTTAGACTCTAGAGTGTATGTTATTTATCACTCAATCACCATCTATGTAACAGCCCGAATTTGGGGCTAGTCGGAGTAGTGGTTTCAGGACCACAAATTCGATGAGAAAAAAATTATTTTCATTATATTTTATGATCTAAAACTTCACAAAATGATTTTGTGAAAATTTCGTTCGAAAATTTTGACGTTTGGACACTCAATTTAGCCAAAAAGACTAAATTGTAAAAAGTGCAAAAGTTGAGTTCTATATGTTAGAGGTGTCCAATTGTTATGAAATTTTAAATTGGAGGTCTTTATATGGTAATTAGACCATTGGTTAAGTTGGTGGACAAAAATGGGTATGGTTAGGCATGTTTCCAAAGTTTTTCATTAAGGGCATTTTGGTTATTTAGTTATTAAAATGAATAAAAAACAAAATTAAAAGCCAATTTTGTCCATCTTCAACCCCTAGGCTGAATATTTCATGGAGAAACCATGGCTAGGTTTTTCAAGCTTCCAAGCTCGATTGTAAGTCCGTTCTATCTCCGTTTTTAATGATTTTTACGTCTTTGAAATCCTCGTAACAAGATTTACCTATTTTTACCATTGTTTTGAACTAGGGTTTGTGTTTAAAAATTTACCCATGAATTATATGCATGTATTTTGATGTTTTATGGAAGAATATGAATGTTTGGAGTGTGATAAACGATTTGTATTAAGTAATTTTCATTGAAAATGCCTAAAAGGATTAATTTGTAAAAGTTATAAAATATGTCACAAGTGTGTGAATAAGTGAGTATTGTGGACTGCTATAGTTGTGAAAATGGTTCAGCTAGGCCTAAAATGCAAGGAAATTGAATAAAAATTATTTTACGAGCCTAGGGGCAAAATTGTAATTTTTTGAAATTTTAGGGGCAAAAATGTAATTTTTTCAAAGTATGATTTTTGGACTGGAATGAATAGTGTGAATATTATATAAGTTAAATGTATTGTTATAAATCAAGAAAGACGAGAAATTGAAATTGATCAATAAAAAGAAAAGTGAAAAAAAGTGAAAAATTCTCGAATGAACCTTTGGAATAAAAAGGGATACGAATGAAGTGACAGAAATAATCACATGTGTGGTACAGATTGTGTGTAGGCCACTATGTAAAAGTGAAAGTGATGGTCACGTGTGTAGTACTATGTGCAGGCTACTACGTGTACCGGAATGATAGGTCGCATGTGTAGTATTATGTGCAGGCTACTATGCATACCGGATAGTTTCGATCACGTGTGTAGTACTATGTGCAGGCTACTACGTGTATCGGATGGTAATAGTCACATGTATAGTACTATGTGCAGGCTATTATGTGAACCGAACATCATTAATTAGTAAGGTGGTTGCTATGTGCTGATTCCACCGGACATCATTAATTAATAAGGTGGTTGCTATGTGCTGAATCCACCGAGTATCTGTTATTATTCCGAAGTGTTCATCGGGAAATTTACTAAGTGTAATTCAATAATGAATATAGGTGTGGAATTGAATTGAATATCGACTTAGAAGTGGAAAAGTGAATTTTGAATTGAATTGTGATTGAAAGTGAAAAAGTGAAATTATGAAAGAGTACATTTAGCAATAAAACAATTTACACAGCAACAGTTGTGTGAATTTGAAAAATCACCAAAAATGGTGAATATTTAATTAGAGGCTTAATAATATATTAAATTGAAGCTGAATGAGTCTATTTTCACATAAAAGAAACAGAGAAAGCAAAAGAGTTATATATTTTGAGATATTTGAATTTTAGTTAGACAGAGTCAGAATGAGTTTGGAATTCCCTGTTATGACTTTGGGAAATTGTCAAAAATTGTACAAAAATAATTATGGGATAAAGTTTATATGTTTAGAATCCTCAATGAATCTATTTCAAGAATAACAAACAGAAACAATATCAGAATTCTATACAATGAGATAATTATTTTTTTGTGAAGAGAGGTCAGAACTGTCGAGCAGTGAAATAGGAGAAATTTTAAAGAATAAACTATACTATTTAGCTAAACCAAAAATTCTGAAAATTTTATGATAGGAAGATATGTGAATCTAGTTTCAGGGAAAATTTACGGATCTTAATTTGGAGTTCTGTAGCTTCAAGTAAAAATAATTTAGTGACTCTGACTCGAATAGACAGGTTTGAATATACATGTGAGTGAATAGTGAAATTGTAGTTAATGTTGTTTAAGTGTGTTATACACATTAAGGATGTGGAATGGAGAGGAGGAGGAGGAAAATTGGAAGAACAGATGAATGATTTGTGTATAATTGGCCATATGCTCGATTATAATCGATAAACGATTGAAAAGAAATGATGTTCATAATTGTGCATTATTAGTTATAGTTAAAGTTCATGTGAGAAAATAAAGTTTCATAGTATGTGTATGTGGTATACTTGATATATGATTTGGTATGTAGCAATGTCAGAAATGGTTTATGAATTAACTCATGTTGATAATTTTGATACATAAATAAATGTGGTGCTTATCCATGCTTATAATACTTATACTATATGTTTATTTGGCTAGCATGTTTGGTGTGTATGCTTAGGCTTTGGCCAAGTTGTGGCTGGATTACGCCACATTAAATTTATAAAATTATGCATTGAGATGGTAAATGTCTAGATGGAAATATGCTTGTGATCATAAAAGGGTGGTAAGGTTTAAATTTTGTAATCTTTATTAAAATGGTTTATCATGTGGTTAGTCTTCAAAAGACTAGCTTGTGACTATAGTTAAGTTTAATGTTTATATCTTGTATGATATGAATAGGAAACGGGAGTGGAAAGGAAATGAAATACTAGGTTCATGCTTGAAGTGTAAAAAGATGCAAAAAGGGGACGTTAAGTTAAACGATAAATATGTATTAGTATTGAACTTAATGAAATTATATTGTACGTGAATTAAATGGAAATTGCAAATGATATGATTTGAATTAAATGAATTATTGTGATATTGAAATGTATATTGGATTGAGAAATTGAATTGAATCGTGAACATGAGAATCGTAAATTAAATGAAATGGAAATGAAGTTTTGAATTCAATGAGTATGTATTGGGTCTAAGAAGCCGTATTTGTTACAATATAGTATTTGAAGTTATAACGTGAAGATTTATAAAAGCATGTTAAAATTTGAAGAGTTAAATTTGAATGAAATTTATAACTCGGTTTAACATGTTTATAAGTTTATGTGTTCTGGTAATGCTCGTCCTATTCCAGCGTCGAATACGAGTAAGGGTGTTACAATGTGACATCGCCAGATTGTAACACCCCGAACCCGAGACCGTCACCGGAGTCGAACACGAGGTGTTAACAGACTTTTAAAAATTTTCCAGACACTGCCAATCTGCGTAATAGTCGCTTTAAAAATCATATCTTGAGTTTCACAACTCGAAAATCAGTTTCGTGATTTTTCCCTGAAACTAGACTCATATGCCCATCTACATATTTTTTTCTAGAATTTTTGGTCTGGCCAATTAGTACAGTTTATTAGTCAAAGTATCCCATGTTACAGGGATCGACTACCCTGACCTTTGCGCATTACGACTTGGATATCTCCTTGTACAGGGCTCCAATACTGATGCCGTTTGTTTCTATAGAAACTAGACTCAGAGAGGAATCTATACATATATGGTATGACTCCTAATTATCTCTGGTTAATTTATGGTAAATTTTCAAAGTCGAAACAGGAGATCCAGAAACCGTTCTGGCCCTGTTTCACGAGAACTTTAATATCTGTTAATATACTGTTCATATGATTGTTTCGTTACTTTCATATGAAAATAGATTGATCAAGGTTCGATTACATAATTTATTCACTATTTAATTCCATTCCTACAAATTTTTGTGATTTTTCAAATCCACACCACTGCTGCTGTCAGCATCTGTTTTCAAGGTAAACTTTACCTATTTCGTGGTTACCATGGACCAACTAGGGTTTTGTCATACATAGGTCCACATATGATCATATTTAGCCATTCCAATGGCTGATCATTTGCCCAACACTTCCATTCCAAACCATAGTCACATCATGAAACCATATATACATACATAAACACAAATGGTCTAATGCCATACTCCACTTCTACAAGCCATTTTCGCATGGCTGTACACACATACATCACAAAAAGTGCTTAAAACAACAAGGGGTAGTCCTATACATGCCATATCCAGAGTTCAACTAAAAGAGTACCAAAAGAGCTTTGATAGTGTGGATGACTTCGACTTCGATGATCCCGAATCCGATAGCTAACGAACAAAATCTATAAAACAGAGAGCCAAAGCAACGGGGTAAGCATTTTAAAGCTTAGTAAGTTTCAAGTAATGAAATCGGCTTTGACTAAAGTATTACATTCACATAGCTAAATGAATCACTTTATTAATACACATTCTCATAATCATGCTTACTTCACAATTCGTCAACATATATACACACACAAGGTATCAACCCATATAAAAGCCCAAAAGTTCGTTAGTCGATTGAAGAATACTACTTAAAACGAATCGACTTTTCCGAATCACATGCAAACATACCTTATCGTTTGGGTTTGTTGAGCGTATTAATTGAATTTATTACAGCACAAAACGCTCACATTCATACCCAAGTTTCTTCGGAATTTAGCCGGATATTACCACAAGCACAATTGCCTTCGGGTCTTAACCCGGGTATAGCAACTCGCACGAATGCCTTCGGGTCTTAGCCCGGATATATCAACTTGCACAATTGCCTTCGGGTCTTAGCCCGGATATATCAACTCGCACAAATGCCTGCGGGTCTTAGCCCGGATATATCAACTCGCACAAATGCCTTCGGGTCTTAGCCCGGATATATCAACTCGCACAAATGCCTGCGGGTCTTAGCCCGGATATATCAAATGCTCATGCACACATATATCAATAATCATAACACATCCATATCTTATTTCGTTACTAAGGCTCAAACACAAAACATTTATTAAACCTTTCCAATTTCGGCTCAATAGCCACACACAAAGAGCATGATTTCATTTGGCTTTATAACATAGTCTCTATGCACATTCGGCTATCCATCATAGTATGACTAATCATTTCAATATAATTCAAGTAGGGTCATTACTCGAAGACTTACCTCGGATGTTGTCGAACGACTTCAATGGCTATTCAATTACTTTTTCCTTCCCTTTATCGGATTTAGTTCCCCTTTGCTCTTGAGCTTAAGTTCAACAAATTTTAAAATAGTCATTAATCGACTATTCAAGTATTACTTTCAGAATAATATATAAATTGATTCGACTTTCACACACATAGATTATAGTAAGCTTTATAAAAATCAATAAATAATTCATTAGCAAATTTTCATTAATGTTTACAACAAAATCACATATTCACTACGAGCTGTTTTCCCTGAGCAGCAGTCACTAAATTATTTATAACTGGAGCTACAAAACTCCAAATCACTTTCCGTTAATTTTCCCTGAATATAGACTCGTATATCTTCCATCCATAAAATTTTCAGAATTTTAGGCTTGGCCAATCAATACCAGATTTTTCTTAAAGTTTCCCCTGTTTCACTGTTTGACTAATCTGACCACTCTTCACTACGAATCAAATTTCTCATTTTACAGAATTCCAAATGTGTTGTATTTGATTTCATTTGAAACTAGACTCATTAAGGAGTTTAAGCATATAAATTTATCTTATAATCATTTTTGTACAATTTATAATGATTTCCTAAAAACAGAACAGGGAATCTAGTAGTCATTTTGACTCAGCCCCACAATACTTCAAATATCTCAAGATCGGTAACTCTTTAGTTCTTATAGTTTCTTTTGTAAGAAAATAGACTCTTCAAGCTTTAATGACATAATTTACTCAGCTTCTAATTCAACTCCTACAAATTATGGCGATTTTCCAAAATCACCTTACTGCTGCTGTCCCCAAGCAGATTATTACCAAATCAAATACTAACATTTGCATTTCACCTTAATAGCTAGCTTAGCAAACCTTAATTTAACATATAATTCACACATATCACATTCCAAGCATTCACTCTATTCTATCACTTAAGGTACAAACATTACTCAATAACTTCCTAATTCAAGTACACATTCGGCCTTGGTACATAATAAGGTAGTCGATTCCTTTCCCTTTAGCACCCATTGCTCACATATGATTATTTGTATAGCTCAAACACTCATCTATCTTTATCATGAAACAACAAAATTTACCATTGTCAAATACCATAGCCGAATGTCATTAAACCTAAACCACCATGAAAATTTTACTTATCACCTCATACCTTATTATCAAATTGAACTAATTATGCTTATAAAAATAATATAAACCGAAACCTTTTGATAAAGCCTCTAATTATTTATTACAATTACCCAAACAAAATTTTCTCACATTTAACACTTATATACCAATCAATTGTTGAAGACAAACAAAATCTCATTTCCTCCCTTGACAACCACAACCGAAAGCTCAAACCAACATCTAAAATTCCAAGTTTTCAAATGGGCTAATATGGAACTAGCTAATTGACTTAAACTAAACTTAAAATTTCAAAAACTAACAAAATTTTTACTAACCTTCTCAAGCTTCAAGTGACCGAATGTTTCCCTCCTATCTTCCTCTTTACAATCGGCCAAGAAGAACCAAGGATACAAGCTTTGTTTTCATTACCTTTCTTTTTTCTTTTATTCTTTCTTTTATTCATTATAACTCCAATAACCCAATTTCTTATTATAATATCAAATTCAACAAATATATTGCCCATCATCAATCCATCTTGGCCGGCCACTATAAGGGAATTGGGCAATTTGACATGCAAGTCCACCCTTGTGTTGACATGCACTAATAAGCCCTTTAAAATTAGCCTATCATATTTCACCATGTCTCATGTTGATCCCTATTTAATAATTCTCATGCAATTGGCAAAATTAGGGAATGAAACTTCACATATGCATGTACACACACATAATAAACATAGAACATAGCAATTAATTATTTTTATAACTCGGTTTTGTGGTCCCGAAACCACTTCCCGACTAGGGTCAATTTTGGGCTGTCACAACTCTCCCCCACTTAAGAAATTTTCGTCCCCGAAAATCTTACCGGTAAATAGGTTTGGGTATCGTTCTTTCATCGAGCTTTCGGTTTCCCAAGTAGCTTCCTCGATCCCGTGTTTGAGCCATAACACCTTTACTAACGGAACCCTTTTGTTTCGCAACTCCTTCACTTCACGAGCTAGGATACGCATCGGCTCTTCTTCATAACTCATATCGGATTGAATGTCAACCTCGGAGGGATTAATTATGTGGGAGGGGTCAGATCTATAACGTCGAAGCATCGAAACATGAAAAACGTTGTGAATTCTTTCAAGTTCAGGAGGTAAAATCAATCTATATGCCACTGGACCAATTCTTTCGGATATTTCATACGGCCCAATGAACCTCGGACTCAATTTGCCCTTACGGCCAAATCTGAGTATCTTTTTCCAAGGTGAAACTTTAAGAAACACTTTATCTCCCACCTGATACTCAATGTCTTTTCGTTTCAAATCCGCGTACGACTTCTGACGATCTGTGGCTGCTTTCAGACTTTCACGGATTACCTTTACTTTCTGTTCGGCATCCTTAATCAAATCAACTCCGAAAATTTTACTTTCACCGAGCTCGGTCCAAAACAATGGTGTACGGCATTTACGACCGTACAAAGCCTCGTAAGGTGCCATCTTAATACTTGATTGAAAACTATTGTTGTAAGCGAATTCAATCAAAGGTAAATACCGTTCCATGAACTACTGAACTCGAGGATGCAACATCTCAACATATCCTCAAGTATCTGAATTATCCGCTCAGATTGACCATCGGTTTGGGGGTGAAAAGCAGTGCTAAAATGCAGCTTGGTACCCAAAGCTTCTTGCAATTTCTTCCAAAATCGTGAGGTAAATCTCGGATCTCTATCCGACACTATAGAAATAGGTACCCCGTGTAATCTCACAATCTGAGAAACATACAATTCGGCTAGTTTATCCAATGAAAAATCCGTACGCACGGGGATAAAGTGAGCCGACTTAGTCAGTCTATCAACAACAACCCAAATCGCATCCTTCTTACTTGTTGACAATGGCAGTCCGGACACAAAGTCCATTGTGACTGATCCCATTTCCACTCGGGTATCATGATCGGCTGAAGTAATCCTGAAGGCACTTGATGTTCCGCTTTCACTTGTTGACATATTAAACATCTCGAAACAAAGTCGGAGATGTCTCGTTTCATACCATGCCACCAAAACCAACGTTTCAAATCGTTGTACATTTTCGTACTCCCCGGGTGAATTGACATTCGGCTACAATGGGCTTCGTTCAGAATCATCGAAATGAGTCCCGAATTCCTTGGAACACACAAACGACTTATGAACCTCAAACAATCATCATCATCAATTTGAAACTCCGATTCCTTGTTCGGAACACACTCAGCCCGTTTTGCAACCAATTCATCATCGACTTTCTGAGCTTCACGAATTTGATGAGTCAATAATGGTTTGGCTTTTAATTTAGCTACTAACACATTGTCGGGTAGAACAGACAAATGCACATTCATCGCTCGTAAAGCAAACAATAACTTCCGACTTAAGGCGTCCGCAACCACATTAGCCTTTCCCGGGTGGTAATCAATGACAAGCTCGTAATCTTTCAACAACTCAAGCCAACGTCTTTGTCGCAGATTTAAGTCTCTTTGAGTCATCAAATATTTGAGACTTTTGTGATCCGAAAATACATGGCACTTTTCACCAAATAGGTAATGTCGCCATATTTTTAAAGCAAACACGATGGCAGCTAGTTCAAGATCATGGGTCGGATAATTTTTCTCATGTGGCTTTAATTGTCTCGACGCATAGGCCACCACTCACCTTCTTGCATCAATACGCAGCCCAGCCCAAGTAGGGATGCGTCACTATAAATGACAAACTCTTTGCCTGATTCGGGTTGCACTAAAATTGGAGCTTCAGTCAAATAAGTTTTTAGTTGATCAAAACTTTTCTGACATTTCTCCGTCCATTCGAACTTAACATCCTTTTGAAGTAGCTTCGTCATTGGTGTGGCTATCATCGAGAAACCTTTGACAAATCGTCGGTAATAACCGGCGAGTCCCAAAAAGCTCCGAACTTCAGTAATATTTCTTGGAGGCTTCCAGTTAAGTATGGCTGAAATTTTGCTCGGGTCAACTCAAATACCCGATGCGGATACCACATGACCCAAGAAGCTAACCTCTCTTAACCAGAACTCACACTTACTGAACTTAGCATATAACTGCTTCCAGCATGTTCGGTCTCATCTCTTGAATAGACCAAGATGTCATCAATGAACACAACTACGAACCGATCCAAATATGGTCTGAAGATCCGATTCATCAAATCCATAAATACCGCAGGGGCATTAGTAAGCCCAAACGGCATCACTAAGAATTCGTAGTGACCGTACCTCGTTTGAAAGTAGTTTTGGGTACGTCCGAATCTCGAACCCGCAACTGATAATAACCCGATCTCAAATCTATTTTGAGAACACTGAGGCTCCCTTTAGTTGATCAAACAAATCATCAATACGCGGTAACGGATATTTATTCTTTATCGTCACTTTATTCAGTTGACGATAGTCAATGCACAACCTCATGGTTCCGTCCTTCTTTTTCACGAACAATACTGGTGCACCCCAAGGTGAGAAACTTGGTCGAGCAAAACCTCTATCCGTCAATTCTTGCAACTGAGCTTTCAACTCTTTTAACTCGGTTGGTGCCATACGATACGGAGCTATCGAAATCAGCGTAGTCCCAGGTACAAGCTCAATACCAAACTCTACCTCCCGAACAGGTGGTAAACCCGGTAATTCTTCAGGAAAAACATCCAGTATTCACAAACCACCGGCACAGATTCGGGTTTCTTTTCTAATTCTTTGTCATCAAGTACATACGCAAGGTATGCTTCGCACCCTTTTCTTACATATTTCTGGGCCAACATTGAGGATATTACAACTGGCAACCCATCCAAGTCTGTAGACTCAACTCGGATTACTTCGTTATTTGCGCACCTCAAATCAATAGTCTTGCTTTTGCAATTCACAACCGCATCATGCACGGTCAACCAATCCAACCCGAGAATAACATCAAATTCATCAAACGGCAAAAGCATCAAGTCCGCCGGAAAACAGGAACCTCGAATCACTAGGGGACATTTCTTACACACTTTGTCGACAAGCACGTAACGACCCAAGGGATTTGACACCCGAATTACGAACTCAGTAGACTCAATAGGTAAAGTCTTACTGGATGCTAAGGTTTCACATATGTAAGAATGAGTAGAACCGGGGTCAATCAAAGCAATTACATTAGTATCAAAGAGAGTGAAAGTACCGGTAATAACATCAGGCGAAGAAGCATCCTCGCGGGCACGTATAGCATAAGCTCTAGCAGGCGCACGAGCCTCGGATCCGGTCGTAGCATCTCTAGATCCTCTCTGACCACCACTAGCATTGCCCGTATTTCTAGATGGTCTACCTCGAGCAGTGGTAGCACCCGGTTTCCCACTCTGATTTACATTCTGTTCAGACAACCTCGGGCAATCTTTGATGAAGTGGTCAACTGATCCACACTTGTAACAGGAGCGGTCATGGAATCTACAACTCCCCGAATGCCATTTACCGCAATATCGACATTCTGTTTTGTCTCGACGTTCATTCCCAACGCTAGCGACCGAAGTGCCTCGGGTACCCACAAGGGGTCGATCACGATCTCGTCTAAAAAGGCCCGAAGTGCCTCTAGACCGGCCCACATCATCTCGAAATTTCTTCGATGCCTGTTGAAGAGACTTTCCCGAGGATCTTTTACGAAACTCCCCTGTTCCCACATCAACTTTTTGTTTTTCTTTTCTAAGCTCTTCGGCTTTACAAGCTCGCTCGACAAGTACTACGAACTCTCGTATTTCAAGAATGCCAACGAACATTTTTATATCTTCATTCAGCCCATCCTCGAAGCGTTTACACATGATAGCCTCGGATGAAACACATTCCCGAGCGTATCTACTAAGTCTAACAAATTTTCGCTCGTAATCAGTAACTGACATAAAACCTTGCTTAAGCTCAAGAAATTCCTTCCGTTTTTATCAACAAATCTCTGACTGATATACTTTTTCCGAAACTCAGTTTGGAAAAACTCCCAAGTTACTTGCTCTCGAGGCACAACAGAAGTCAGAGTACTCCACCAATAGTAGGCAGAATCGCGTAACAAGGAGATAGTACACTTTAGGCATTCATCAGGTGTACAATATAGCTCATCGAGTACCCGGATAGTGTTGTCCAACCAAAGTTCAGCTTGCTCGGCATCATCGCTATCCGTAGCCTTAAATTCAGTAGCCCCATGTTTTCGGATTCTGTCAACTGGGGGCTTATTTGACCTTATTTGGTCAGTTACCGGAGGTATTGTAGGTGCGGGGGTGGTATTTGTCGGGAATGGAGGTTGTGGAACAGCCGTATTAGTTCGAATGTATTGGTTGAACCAATCATTCATCACGCTATAGAAAGCTTGTCTAGCTTCATCATTCGGGTTACTAGCATTAGGTTGAGAGTCCGCCGGCGCTGTCCCTTGTGCGGGAGCAGGCGCTACACTCTCAAGATCATCAGCTACCTCTCGGTCGGGATCGGGATCCATTACTATAAATAAACACATTTGCAACTGTCAGAAATCACCACACTATCAAATAATCACATAAAATGGCATGTATAGCTAGACCCAACGCATTACGGTAGTCCTAGAATCGACTAAACCGTAGCTCTGATACCAATCAATTGTAACACCCCGAACCCGAGACCGTCACCGGAGTCGAACACGAGGTGTTAACAGACTTTTAAAAATTTTCCAGACACTGCCAATCTGCATAATAGTCGCTTTAAAAATCATATCTTGGGTTTCACAACTCGAAAATCAGATTCATGATTTTTCCCTGAAACTAGACTCATATGCCCATCTACGTATTTTTTCTAGAATTTTTGGTCGAGCCAATTAGTACAGTTTATTAGTCAAAGTCTCCCATGTTACAGGGATCGACTACCCTGACCTTTGCGCATTACGACTTGGATATCTCCTTGTACAGGGCTCCAATACTGATGTCGTTTGTTTCTATAGACACTAGACTCAGAGCGGAATCTATACATATATGGTATGACTCCTAATAATCTCTGGTTAATTTATGGTAAATTTTCAAAGTCGAAACAGGAGATCCAGAAACCGTTCTGGCCCTGTTTCACGAGAACTTTAATATCTCTTAATATACTGTTCATATGATTGTTTCGTTACTTTCATATGAAAATAGATTCATCAAGGTTCGATTACATAATTTATTCACTATTTAATTCCATTCCTACAAATTTTTGTGATTTTTCAAATCCACACCACTGCTGCTGTCAGCAT
>NW_024403229.1:0-19776 GCF_007990345.1 Gossypium hirsutum | reverse complement strand
GTGGAATACGTGACTTCTGTTGTCTAGAGAGCAAGTAACTTGGGAGTTTTCCAAACCGAGTTTCGAAAAAAGTATATCAGTCAGAGATTCATTGACCAAAAACGGAAGGAATTTCTTGAACTCAAACAAGGTTCCATGTCGGTTACCGACTATGAACAAAATTTGTGAGGCTTAGTGATATGCTCGAGAATGCATTTCTTCAGAAGCTGTGATGTGTAAACGTTTCGAGGATGGACTAAATGATGATATAAAGCTGTATGTTGCATCTTGGAAATCTGAGAATTTGTGGTACTTATTGAGCGAGCTTGTAAAGCCGAGGAGCTAAGTATGGAGAAAAGAAAAGCTGATATGGGAGCAAAGGAGTTTCGTAAGAGGTCTTCGGGGAAGCCCTTCCCACAGTCATCGAAGAAATTTAGAGATGACTTAGGCCGGTCTAGGGACACTTCGGGTTTCTCTAGACGAGATCGCGATCGACCCCCTGTGAGCACACGAGTCACTTCGGTCGCCAGTGTTGGAAATGATCGTCGGGACAGAACGGAATGTCGATATTGCGGTAAATGGCATTCGGGGAGTTGTAGATTCCATGACCGCTCCTGTTACAAGTGCGGATCAGTTGACCACTTCATTAAAGATTGCCCGAGGTTGTCTGAACAGAATGTTAAATCAGAGTGGGAAACCGGGTGCTACCACTGCTCGAGGTAGACCATCTAGAATACGGGCAATGCTAGTGGTGGTCAGAGAGGATCTAGAGATGCTACGACCAGATCCGAAGCTCGCGCTTCTGCTAGGGTTTATGCTATACGCGCACGCGAGGATGCTTCCTCGCCAGATGTTATTACCGGTACTTTACTCTCTTTGATACTAATGTGATTGCTTTGATTGACCCTGGTTCTACTCATTCTTATATATGCGAAACCTTAGCATCCAGTAAGACTTTACCTATTGAGTCTACTGAGTTCGTAATTCGGGTGTCAAATCCCTTGGGTCGTTACGTGCTTGTCGACAAAGTGTGTAAGAAATGTCCCCTAGTAATTCGAGGTTCCTGTTTTCCGGCGGACTTGATGCTTTTGCCGTTTCATGAATTTGATGCTATTCTTGGTTTGGATTGGTTGACCGTGCATGATGCGGTTGTGAATTGCAAAAGCAAGACTATTGATTTGAGGTGCGCAAATAACGAGATAATCCGAGTTGAGTCTACGGACTTGGATGGGTGCCAGCTGTAATATCCTCAATGTTGGCCCAGAATTGATGTTTCCACAGAAGGGAAAAATGATCAGAATGTCATAAAACATAAGAAAATAGGAAGAAGTTTAATTTCCGAACCTTGGTGCAAAAGTGAAAATATGCAAAAGTTTAGGGGTCAAAATACAAATTTGTAAAAAATATACTTTTTAGACCCATATGAATAGTGTGACTAATTAGTAGGATAAATGTGATATATAGATCAAGGAAATCGAGATTTGGGTTTAAATCGGGAAAATATAAGGTTATGGACTAAAATGGTAAATTGCCATTTTGGATCCCAAGTGAGTTTGTACATAAATAATTTATCGATTCTTTTTATTTTATTATATTTTTATCATATGAAACGTGGCTGCCTATAGAATGATTATTTGTTATAAATTACAAATTGAAAAAGGACTATGAATAAATTGTAAAATGTTGGAAAGTGAGGAATTTCTTGGTTGAGCCTTCGGATAGAAACGATATGACTGATCTATTGTGAGGTCACGTGTGTAGTACTAAGTGTAGGCTACTACGTGTACCAGATAATTCGCCGCACGTGTAGTACTAAGTGCAGGCTACTATGCGTACTCGATAACTTCAATCACGTGTGTAGTACTAAGTGCAGGCTACTACGTGTATTAGATGGTTAGGTCACGTGTGTAGTACTAAGTGCAGGCTACTACGTGTACCAGATAATTGGTCGCATGTGTATTACTAAGTGCAGGCTACTATGCGTACTAGATAGCTTTGGCTACAAGTGTGAAAATATGTGCAGGCAACTGAGCATCAGTTATTATTCCGAATAGTTCAACGGAAAAATCGATTAAGTAAAAATACATGTGAACATGATTATATGATGAATAAGTGTAGGTATATGTTTAAGAAAATTTTGAGCAATATGCTCGATATTTGATTGAACTTCGATAAGACAAAATGGATTAAGTGAAATTATGTAAGAGTGAATTTTAGTAGTAAAACAATGTTGGACAGCAGCAGTTGTGTGATTTTGAAAATTCACTAAAAATTCTGTAAGTTGAATTAAATTTCAAATAAATTATGGAATTAAAGCTTAATGAGTCTATTTTATATAAAAGAAACATAGGGAGCAAAAGAGTTGTATATTATGTGATATTCTAATTTTTGTGAGAAAGTGTCAGAATGAATTCGAGATCCCCTGTTTTGACTTGGAAAAATTGTTAAAAATTGTAGAAAAAAAATTATGGGTTATAATTTATATTCCTAGAATCTTTGATTAGTCTAATTTTAATAGAAACAAACGTGAACATTATCCAAGTCTCGTACTATGAGATAAATAAATTTTAGTGAAGAAAGGTCGAAGCTACAGCAAAACAGGGGAGACTTTGAATAATAAAATATAATTATTGGCTAGTTCAAAAATTCTGAAAATTTATGGTGGAAAGATATATGTGTCTAGTTTCTGATAAAATTTATAAATCTTAATTTTAAGTTCTGTAACTCCAAATATAAATGATATAGTGATTGTGACTCAAGAAATCATCTTAACCAGAACATGTGTAAATGTACAATTGGGTTAGTTTTACTATGGAAAGCATGTTAGTAAATTGGTTATTATTATTTCATGTGAGCTTACTAAGCGTAAAGCTTACCCCCTCCTTTCCATTTCTTTTAGTGTTGTCAGGTTAGCTTCAGGCTGGAGATCGTCGGAGGCAGCATCACACTATCAAGCCAACACCTTGACAGTATAAAAACATATGCTAGAATTATCAAGTGAGTGGCATGTATAGGGACCTAGTTTTATAACTATAGGGACCTAGTTTTATAACATGTGTTATTATAATTTGGCCAAATATATTAATAATGATTTTGACTCATAAATCTAGCTATTTATATTATGTTTGATATTGATGATGTGCATATGCTTGTTTGCCATGCATGGTTGGTAATATGTTATGTATTGTTGTGAATGTTTAAGTCCGTTAACGCCTTGAACCCTGTCCCGACATTGGGTACGGGTGAGGGGTGTTACATTAGTGGTATCAAAGCTATGGTTTAGTCGGTTCTTGGACTAACCTAACATGTGTAAAAGTCCAACTATACATGCCACCGATCCGTGATAGTCTGATGTCTCCCGATGCGTATGAGAGCCACTTTGTTTAGACAAAGGTACTCTCCAACCAAGCTACACCGACCATGTTGAATATGATGCTAAAATATTTGAGTAAAGTATAGTCATGACGAACTGAAACTTGGAAAGTTACGAATGAGGATTCGTGAAATATGTACATGGTGAAATGAGCTTATCTATGATTAATAGATAATTCCATGATGTATATAATCGATTTATTTGAACAAATGCATGTGTTTGAGTAACTTATCAAAAATATTGATAAGATGAATATTCATGTATATTGTTTGGGATAATTATGATTGGTAAGCTCGTATAACTTGAGTAAATGTATTAAATTACTTGGACTGATATATATGATTGTAATGATATGTATATGATGATGTGTAAGATGAAAGTTTAGACTGTGATATACTTATCCATGTTTGTTTGGACCTTATATGATATTATGTGCTTGACTTGTCTGATTTAATGAATGGATAAGTAATATTATCTAGGAAACATTGAAATACATGTATAAGTACACTTGTTTAAATGAGATAACTAGAAAGTGAGTGTAAAATCAATATGAAAGTTAGTTGATCGAAATGAACGACATGATTGAGATATGATTTCTATGATGAAAACTGTGTTACATATATATGTATATTAGAGTTGAGTCAGAGGCTCTACGACCCTCTTCCCCTTACCAAAGTGGTGTTTTATAATGGAAATTCCTAAGATTTATATTGAATGAGTTTCCAGGTGAGAAACCAAAGAGTTCAATGATGGAATGGTTATAAGCATGATTAGAGATTGAGAATGGGTTGATAAGTACAGACGTGAGCTAGAAAGATATCGGATTGATTGAAAGATTGTTTATGATGTCGAGAAATGTATTGATTGAAATTCCCTCATGAATTGGTTTTCTTAGTAAAGGGAATATTATGGAATTTGGGACGACAGAGATAGTTAAAGAAATAATGTTCGAAATATGAAATGTCCAAGCATGGTAATTACAGTGAACAGTTTGTGATTGTCTCTATTGAGATATGGTATGAGATTATCTGACACCGGAAATATTATTGGGGCTATCTAATCCCTGATGAATTCTTTTATTACGAAAATGTTCCCTGATCTTAACGTTAGACGAATGTGTTGTCAGTCTGATTAGATTATAATCTGTATGGTTCTGTTTTTCTCTAGTATTTTGTTATGTTCCGCCTGTTGGGAATCGATAAGAAATTGTGTATGGTGCCCTGATTCTATTTCTACCGATCATTACTATGATTGATTTTATATATATATGAGAAGCATATAGTTCCGGTCGTATTTGTTGTTGGTGGTTTGGAATGATGTTTTTCTGGATTTCTTTTCTTTGAAAAAAAAAACATTGGGGTCTTTCATATTTTTATGAGACTGGTTCTCGGTCTTTTGATGCAGTGCTGTAAATGGTATTTCCTTTGATATTCTAATTTTTTTGAGACAGGGGGAGCAAAAGAGTTTTATATTATGTGATATTCTAATTTTTTGAGACAGTGTCAGAATGAATTCGAGATCACCTCTTCTGACTTGGAAAAATTGTTAAAAATTGTAGAAACCTAATTATGGGTTATAATTTATATGATTAGAATCTTTGATTAGTCTACTTTTAATATAAACAAATGTGAACATTATCCAAGTCTCATACTATGAGATAAATATATTTTAGTGAAGCAAGGTCGAAGCTGTCAAATAGAAAAATAAGGGAGACTTGGAATAATAAAATGTAATTATTGCTAAACTAAAAATTCATAAAATTTTATGGTGGAAAGATATATGAGTCTAGTTTCTAGAAAAAATTACAGATCGTAATTCGGAGTTCTGTAACTCTAGATATAAATGATTTAGTGACTGTGAAGCAAGAAAGCAGCTTAACCAGAACATGTGTAAATGTACAATTGGGTTAGTTTTACTATGGAAAGCATGTTAGTAAATTGCTTATTATTATTTCATGTGAGCTTACTAAGCGTAAAGCTTACCCCCTCCTTTCCGTTTCTTTTAGTGTTGTCAGGTTAGCTCAGGGCTAGAGATCGTCAGAGGCAACATCACACTATCAAGCCAACACCTTGACAGTATAAACACATATGCTAGAATTATCAAGTGAGTGGCATGTATAGGGACCTAGTTTTATAACATGTGTTATTATATTTTGGCCAAATATATTGGTCTTTAGGAGCTAATGATTTTGACATATAAATCTAGCTATTTATGTTATGTTTGATAATGATGATGTGCATATGCTTGTTTGCCATGCATGGTTGGTAATATGTTATGAGTTGTTGTGAATGTTTAAGTCCGTTAACACCTCGAACCCTGTCCCAATGTTGGATACAGGTGAGGGGTGTTACATTTACACAAAATTCGAGACCGAGTAACACCTCAACTCGAGGAAGACCACCCAAAAATACAAGAAATGTGAGTGGCAGCTAGAGGGGAACAAAAGATACGACTGTTAAATTTGTGGCTCGCGCACCTGCCAGAGCCTACACCATTCGAGCTCTGAGGAAGCTTCATCTCTAGATGTTATAACTAGTACTTTTACTCTTTACGATACTTCTGTGATTGCATTGATAGATCTTGGATTGACACATTCGTATATATGCATGAATTTAGTATCCAGTAAGACTTTGCCTGTAGTGTCTACTGAATTTGTGATTAGAGTATCGAACCCCCTAGGTAGATGTGTTTTGGTTGATAAAGTCTGCAAGAATTGTCCGTTAATGTTTCGAGACATTTGTTTTCGGGTTGATTTGATGGTATTACCCTTTGATGAGTTTGATATAATTCTGGGTATGGATTGGCTAATTCTGGGTATGGATTGGCTAACTTGCATGATGCTGTTGTCAATTGCAAACGAAAAACTATTGATTTGAGATGCAAGAATGGTGAAATAATCTGAATTGAATCTAGTGATTTAAATGGGTTACCAGTTGTGATTTTGACAATGAAAGCTTTTAGTATTGTGAGAAAAGGTTGTGAAGCTTATTTTGCTTATATGATTGATTTGAAAGTAACATAAAATAAATTTGAATCAGTGCTTGTTGTCTATGAATTCCCTGATGTGTTTCCTAAAGAACTTCTGGGATTACCTCCGATTCGAGAAGTAGAATTTGGCATTGAGTTAGTACCAGGAACTACTACAATTTCGATAGCTCCATAAAGAATGGCTCCAACAGAGTTAAAAGAGATAAAGTCTCTGTTGCAAGAACTGACTGATAGAGGATTCGCAAGACCGAGTTTTTCACCTTGGGGTGTTCCTGTTCTGCTTGTGAAAAAAAAAGATGGCATGATGAGAATGTGCATTGATTATCGTCAGTTGAACAAAGTGACTATCAAGAACAAATATCCTTTGCCTCGAATTGATGATTTGTTTGATCAGTTGAAAGGAGATACTGTGTCTTCAAAGATAGATCTTAGATCATGTTACTATCAGTTGGGAGTAAAAGATTCAGACATTTTGAAAATTGCATTCAGAGCAAGGTACGGACACTATGAGATTTTAGATATGCCTTTCGGATTAACGAATGTACCTGCTATTTTTATGGACTTGATGAACAGAATTTTCAGACCGTACCTAGATCGATTTGTTGTTGTATTTATTGATGACATTTTGATTTACTCTCGTAATGAATTTGAGCATGTTGAACATCTGAGAATAGTGCTATAGACTTTGCGTGATAAGAAACTGTATGTGAAGTTTAGTAAATGTGAGTTCTAGTTGCACGAAGTTGGTTTTCTGGGCCATATTTTGTCAGCATCAGGTATCCGAGTTGATCCGAGCAAAATTTCAGCTATTTTGGATTGGAAACCTCCAAGAAATGTTTTTGATGTCCGCAGTTTTCTAGGACTTGCAGGTTATTATACACGGTTCGTAAAAGGTTTTTCGATAATTGGGACTCCGTTGACAAAATTTCTTTAGAAAGATGTGAAATTTGAGTGGTCAGAAAAGTGTCAAAAAAGCTTTGATCAGTTGAAAGCCTTATTGACTGAAGCTTCGGTGTTAGTACAACCAGAATTGGGTAAAGAATTTGTGATCTACAGTGATGCTTCGTTGAACGTTCTAGGTTGCATTTTGATTCAGGAAGGGAAAGTCATTACTTATGCTTCGAGATAGTTAAAGCCACACGAAAAGAACTATCTGATGCACGACCTTGAATTAGCTACAGTTGTGCTTGCTTTGAAGATTTGGCACCATTATCTATTCAGTGAAAAGTGTCAAATGTTTTCAGATCATGAAAGTTTGAAATATCTGATGAATCAGAAAGATTTGAATCTGCGACAGAGAAGACTACAAGCTTGTTATTGATTATCATCCGGGAAAAGCAAATGTTGTTGCTGATGCTTTGAGTCAAAAGTCACTGTTTGCATTACGTGCGATGAATACTCATTTGGTTCTGTCTGATGATGGTTTGATTTTAGCTTAATTGAAAGCGAGATCATTATTTTTACAATAGATTATTGATGCTCAGAAAGTTGATAATGAGATAATAGCAAAATGAGCTCAGTATGATTTGGATTCTGATTCTGAATATTGAATTGATAATGACAATTTTTTGAGATTTCGAGCTCGGATTTCTGTTCCAAGAAATCCAAAATTGATTCAGAGGATTTTGAACGAAGCTCATAACAATCGATTATCTGTGCATCTGGGTAGTACAAAAATGTATAATGATTTAAAAAAACATTACTGGTGGTCTAGAATGGAAAAAGATATCTCCAACTTTGTTTCAAAATTTTTGATCGGTCAACAAGTTAAAGCTGAACATCAGGTGCCATCTAGTTTGTTACAATAAATTATGATTTCTAAGTGGAAATGGGATAGAGTGATGATGGATTTTGTTTCGGATTTGCCCCTATCTCTGCAAAAGAAAGATGCTATCTGGGTTGTGATTGATAGATTGATGAAATTAATACATTTTATTCCGGTGCGATTTGGCTACTCGCTTGATAAATTAGTTGAGTTATACATTTCTAATATTGTGAGATTACACAGAGTGCCATTGTCTATTGTGTTAGATAGAGATCCGAGATTTACTTCGCGATTTAGGAAGAAATTGCAAGAGACTTTAGGTACAAAATTCCATTTCAGTACTGCTTTTCATCCGCAGATGGATGGTCAATCCGAGTAGATTATTCAGATTCTCGAGGATATGTTCAGATGTTGCATTCTTGAGTTTGAAGGTACGTGGGAACAATATTTGCCATTGACTGAATTCGCCTACAATAATAGTTTTCAATCAAGCATTAAAATGGCACTGTACAAAGCCCTATATGGTAGAAAATGTCGTACACCATTGTATTGGACTGAACTCAGTGAGAATAAGATACATGGGGTTGACTCGATAAAAGTGACTGAACAGGAAGTAAAAATGATATGAAATAGTCTGAAAGTAGCTTCCAATCGTCAGAAATCTTATGTAGATTTGAAACGAAAAGATATTGAATTTGAGACCAGCGACAAACTGTTTCTGAAAGTATCCTTGTGGAAGAAAGTACTTCAGTTCAATAGAAACGGCTAATTGAGTCCGAGTTTTATCGAGTCATATGAGGTTATCAAGCTATCCGGCTTGTTGCTTATCGATTGTTATTGCCACCTGAGCTAGAAAAGATTCATAATGTGTTTCATGTATCGATGCTTAGACGATACAGATCTGATCCCTCACATGTGATTTACCAGTCCGAGATTGATATTCAATTCGATATGACCCACGATGAAGAACCAATACGTATTTTAGCTCGTAAGGTTAAAGAATTGCGAAATGAGAAAATTTCGTTAGTAAAAGTGATGTGGCATCGACAAGGTGTTGAAGAGGCTATGTGCGAGCCTAAAGATGCAATGAAACAACAATATTCGAATCTGTTTAGCAGTAAAATTTTTAGGGAAGAAAATCGCTAAGGGGAGAGTTGTAACAGCCCGGTTTAGACCCTAGTCGAAATAGTGGTTTCAAGACCACAAATTTTGAGTCAAAAATATTTTAATACTATTTTCTGTGTTTACAGTATGTGACTAAGCATGTGTGAAAGTTTCGTATAAAAATTTTATCGCTTGTGTGCCCGATTTGATAAAAGGACTTAATCGCATAAAATGCAAAAGTGACTTGCTATTTGAACTAATCCGAGACTTTGCTCTTTCCCCGATCTAAGCTCGTATTTCACTTTTCTTGATCTATATAATATTAAATTCAGCTTATTCAATTATCTCTCTATTCAATTTAATCAAAAACATTCATTAAAGCCCATTTACACTTTTGCCCCAAATATTTCTACAATTTTAGAATTTAGTCCCTACGCTCGTAAAACAAAATTCATTTAATTTCATCACAACGCAAGCCTAGCCAAATATTTATCATGCTTATAGCAGTCCAAAATTTTTGTTTATTTCACATTTAACCCTTAAATTTACACATTTCACATTGTAGCTCCTAATTTGCATTTTCATTAAAAATCACTTAACAAAACTTGTATATCTATCAACAGCATTCATAATCCATCAAGAAACGTCAAAATACATGCTTATTCATCAATAGAACATTCAAAATCTTTAATAGTTGTAAATTAGTCCTAGGCTAGTAGACCTAGTTGCAACGATCTCAAACCATTGAAATCATTAAAACAGGAAAAAATCATCACCAATTTAGTTACTAAGCTTGGCCTAACATATCCATCTTCTCTAGGTTGAATTGGTTGAAGGAGATGATAACATCAATATGGCTTTTTTTTTTTTTTTTAGTTTTCTAACCATTACTATTACCCTTTCTAATGCATTAAAACATACATAATAATGTCCATAATTGTCCATTTGAGCAACTAATATAATTACATATAATGTAACACCCCGAACCCGAGTCCGACACCGGAGTCGAACACGAGGTGTTAACAAACTTTGAAAAATTTCCAGACACTGCCCAATCTATGTACTAGTCGCTTTAAAAATCATATCTTGAGCTTCACAACTCGAAAATCAGTTTCATGATTTTTCCCTGAAACTAGACTCATATGCCCATCTACATATTTTTTTCTAGAATTTTTGTTGGGCCAATTAGTACAGTTTATTAGTTAAAGTCTCCCATGCTACAGGAATCGACTACCCTGACCTTTGCGCATTACGACTTGGATATCTCCTTGTACAGGGCTCCAATACTGATGCGTTTATTTCTATAGAAACTAGACTCAGAGAGGAATCTATACATATATGGTATGACTCCTAATTATCTCTGGTTAATTTATAATCAATTTCCAAAGTCGGAACAAGGAATCCAGAACCGTTCTGCCCTGTCTCACGAGAACCTAATATCTCTTAACATACTATCCATATGATTGTTTCGTTACTTTCCTATGAAAGTAGATTCTTCAAGGTTTGTTTACATAATTTATTCACTATTTAATTCCATTCCTACTATTTTTAGTGATTTTCCAAATCTACGTCACTGATGCTGTCAGCATCTACCTTTAAGGTAGGCTTTACCTATTTCATGGTTCAACTAGCCCTTTTGCATACATAGCACAATTTATGAAAGTGATTAACCATCCCGTGGCCAATCCTTGTCAAGCATATCCACACTAAATGATTATAACATTATACTTAAACACATATAAGCCATTTTCACATGGCTATCCAAAACTTATACATCACATAAAGTACTCGAAAAACAACAATGGGTCGTCCTAAACATGCCATATCAAAATTCAACCAAAAGAGTACCCAAAAGAGCCTTTGATAGTGTGGGCGACTTCGACTTCAAGATCCCGAGTCCGATAGCTGGAGAACCAAAAATCTAAAAACAGAGGAGCAATGGAACGAAGTAAGCAATTTATGCTTAGTAAGTTTTGAGCAAGGAATTCCAGCATAACGAAAGAATAGCACGCATTTAGCTAAACGGAATATTTCATAATACACAATTTTCCGATATCAAACTTACTTCACAACGTTAACCCTTAGTACATACACAAAAGACCAACTTAGCCGAAGGCCGGTAGCTCGTTCATCAACTGAGCGAATATTTATTTGTAAGGGCTCGATTAAATTCAACACATACGTAACATATCCCAATATTGGGATGTTTTTCGAGTATTAGCTGAAATTTTACAGCAAGCTCATTCATTACCAAAATCACGTACCTTCGAATTTAACCGGATATAGCTCCTCGTTCAAGTGCCTTCGGGACATAGCCCGGTTATAGTAACTCATACAATGCCTTCGGGACTTAACCCGGATTTTAAAACTCGCACGAATGCCTTCGGGACTTAACCCGGAATTAGTATCTCGCACAAAGGCCTTCGGGACTTAACCCGGAATTAATAACTCGCACAAATGCCTTCGGATCTTAGTCCGGATATAGTCACTTAGCACAAAGCCTTCGGGACTTAGCCCGGACAGCATTCAATTAATCATGCACATCTAACAATAATTCATGGCACATTCGTATTTCTTTTCATTAGCAAAACTCAAACACAAGGCACATACATCCTTGCACATTCGGCTCAATAGCCACACATAGAGCATGATTTTAATTTGCTTAAAACATGATTTAATCACATCGTAATTTAAGCTCTCTTACTCAAGAACTTACCTCGGGTGTTGTCGAACGATCCTGCTAACTATTCGACCACTTTTTCCTTCCCTTTATCGATTTATTTCCCCTTTGCTCTTGAGCTTAATTAAACAAATAAATTGATTTCATCATTTAGGCATCAAAAAGATGAACACGAAGCACTTAGCCCATATTTATACATTAGACATTAAAGTCACATACATGTGAAATCATGCATCAACACAACATATTAGCTAATTTTTCCCCCTTGGCCGAATATGCATGTCTATTTTTGGGGTCGATTTCAACACTTAATACACACATATACACACTAGTAAAGCATCCTCCCCCTTTCCATCAATTTAACACATGCATTGCTCATTAACATGCAAAGTTACATTCGGCCTTAGCACACAACTTGCTAGCCGATTCTTCTCCATTTAGCAACCAATGCACATATGTGCTCACACAAAAATGCTAAAAAGGAGGTTCAAGAATCATCAAGTCATCATCACATGCATCATTAACAAACTTCATATTTACCATGCAATGGCATTAACACAACCTTCACCTAGGCCGAATTTTAACTCATCCTCTTGCCTCATCACCACCACATCAAACATCAACCAAGAATGATGCATCCATGGTCAAATGTCATTTCCATCACATAGCAAGATTTAGACCATGGGCTAGGTAGAACTCAAGCTAACAACTAAAACATGCATGCATCTCATGGAACATCATCAACATACCTTAGCCTAGCTACATGCATGGCCGAATCTCTTCACCTTTCTTCTTCTTTCCTCCTTAAAATTATTGGCCAAGGATGAACCAAAGGATGAGAAATTTTTTTCTTTGTTTTTCTTTCTAGTTTCGGCAAGTATGAAGATGAGAAAAGGATAAACAAAAATTCTCTCCTTTCTTTTCTTTAGCTCACGGCAAAAGGGGGGGAAAAGAAAACAACTACACACATTTTTCTTTTTTTTTTTGTATTCACCATACTCCTTTTCATTATTTAATTTCCATGCCCATTATTTTATTTTTTCCACCCATGATGCACCAACAAGACATGTCTATGACATGTCTGGCCATCAAACTTGGTCTACCATGCTTGTCATGGCCGGCCACTACTAGTAGGGGGGAATTTGACATGTAAGTCCCCCCTTTGTCCACATGCACTAATAGGTCCTCACACATTGACCTATCACATTTTAGAATTTTCTCACATAAGTCCTATTGACTAAATTCACATGCAATCAACCAAATCGAAGCTTGAAATTTTCACACATTCATAATTACATATTCTAGACAATAAGTATCACATTCAAACATTTCGGTGACTCGGTTTAGCGGTCCCGAAACCACTTCCCGACTAGGGTCAACTTTGGGCTGTCACAACTCTCCCCCACTTAAGAAATTTTCATCCCCGAAAATCTTACCGGTGAATAGGTTTGGGTATCGCTCTTTCATCGAGCTCTCGGTCTCCCATGTAGCTTCCTCGATCCCGTGTTTGAGCCATAACACCTTTACTAGCGGAACTCTTTTGTTTCGCAACTCCTTCACTTCACGAGCTAGGATACGCATCGGTTCTTCTTCATAGCTCATATCGTCTTGAATTTCAACCTCTGATGGGCTAATTATGTGCGATGGATCAGATCGATAGCGTCGAAGCATCGAAACATGAAAGACGTCGTGAATCTTTTCAAGCTCAGGGGGCAAAATCAATCTATACGCAACCGGACCAACTCGTTCGGAGATTTGTACGGCCCAATGAATCTTGGGTTCAACTTGCCCTTACGGCCAAACCTGAGTATCTTTTTCCAAGGTGAAACCTTAAGGAACACTTTGTCTCCCACCTGATACTCGATGTCTTTTCGTTTCAAATCCGCGTACGACTTCTGACGATCTGTGGCTACCTTCAGACTTTCACGGATTACCTTTACTTTCTATTCAGCATCTTTAATCAAATCAACTCCAAAAATTTTACTTTCACCGAGCTCGGTCCAAAACAATGGTGTACGGCATTTACGACCGTACAAAGCCTCGTAAGGTGCCATCTTAATACTTGATTGAAAACTATTGTTGTAAGCGAATTCAATCAAAGGTAAATACCGTTCCCATGAACTACTGAACTCGAGGATGCAACATCTCAACATATCCTCAAGTATCTGAATTATCCGCTCAGATTGACCATCGGTTTGGGGGTGAAAAGCAGTGCTAAAATGCAGCTTGGTACCCAGAGCTTCTTGCAATTTCTTCCAAAATCGTGAGGTGAATCTCGGATCTCTATCCGACACGATAGAAACAGGTACCCCGTGTAATCTCACAATTTGAGAAACGTACAATTCAACTAGTTTATCCAATGAAAAATCCGTACGTACGGGGATGAAATGAGCCGACTTAGTCAGCCTATCAACAACAACCCAAATCGCATCCTTCTTACTTGCTGACAATGGCAGTCCAGACACAAAGTCCATTGTGACTCGATCCCACTTCCACTCGGGTATCATGATCGGCTGGAGTAATCCTGAAGGCACTTGATGTTCCGCTTTCACTTGTTGACATATTAAACATCTCGAAACAAAGTCGGAGATGTCCCGTTTCATACCATGCCACCAAAATTGACGTTTCAAATTGTTGTACATTTTCGTACTCCCCGGGTGAATTGACATTCGGCTACAATGGGCTTCGTTCAGAATCATCGAAATGAGTTCCGAATTCCTTGGAACACACAAACGATTTCTGAACCTCAAACAATCATCATCATCAATTTGAAACTCCGATTCCTCGTTCGGAACACACTTAGCCCGTTTTGCAACCAATTCATCATCGACTTTCTGAGCTTCACGAATTTGGTGAGTCAATAATGGTTTAGCTTTTAATTCAGCTACTAACACATTGTCTGGTAGAACAGACAAATGCACGTTCATCGCTCGTAAAGCAAACAATGACTTCCGGCTTAAGGCGTCCGCAACCACGTTAGCCTTTCCCGGGTGGTAATCAATGACAAGCTCGTAATCTTTCAACAACTCAAGCCAACGTCTTTGTCGCAGATTCAAGTCTCGTTGAGTCATCAAATATTTGAGACTTTTGTGATCCGAAAATACATGGCACTTCTCACCAAACAGATAATGTCCTCATATTTTTAAAGCAAACACGATGGCAGCTAGTTCGAGATCATGGGTCGGATAATTCCTCTCGTGTGGCTTCAATTGTCTCGACGCATAGGCCACGACTCGACCTTCTTGCATCAATACGCAACCCAACCCAAGAAGGGATGCGTCACTATAAATGACAAACTCTTTACCTGATTCGGGTTGCACCAAAATTGGAGCTTCAGTCAAATGAGTTTTCAGTTGATCGAAACTTTTCTGACATTTCTCCGTCCACTCGAACTTAACATCCTTTTGAAGTAGCTTCGTCATTGGTGTGGCTATCATCGAGAAACCTTTGACAAATCGTCGGTAATAACCGGCGAGCCCCAAAAAGCTCCGAACTTCAGTAATATTTCTCGGAGGTTTCCAGTCAAGTATGGCTGAAATTTTGTTCGGGTCAACTCGAATACCCGACGCGGATACCACATGACCCAAGAAGCTAACCTCTCTTAACCAGAACTCACACTTACTGAACTTAGCATATAACTGCTTATCCCGCAAAATTTGCAGCACTAGCCTCAGATGCTCAGCATGTTCGGTCTCATCTCTTGAATAGACCAAAATGTCATCAATGAACACAACTACGAACCGATCCAAATACGGTCTGAAGATCCGATTCATCAAATCCATAAATACTGCAGGGGCATTAGTGAGCCCAAACGGCATCACTAAGAATTCGTAGTGACCATATCTCGTTCTGAAGGCAGTTTTGGGAATATCTGAATCTCGAATTCGCAACTGATAATAGCCCGATCTCAAATCTATTTTTGAGAACACTGAGGCTCCCTTCAGTTGGTCGAGCAAATCATCGATGCGCGGCAACGGATATTTGTTCTTTATCGTCACTTTATTCAGCTGACGATAGTCAATGCACAACCTCATGGTTCCGTCCTTCTTTTTCACGAACAATACTGGTGCACCCCAAGGTGAGAAACTTGGTCGAGCGAAACCTCTATCCGTCAGTTCTTGCAACTGAGCTTTCAACTCCTTTAACTCAGTTGGTGCCATACGATACGGAGCTATCGAAATCGGCGTAGTCCCAGGTACAAGCTCAATACCAAACTCTACCTCCCGAACAGGTGGTAAACCCGGTAATTCTTCCGGAAAAACATCCGGGTATTCACAAACCACCGGCACAGATTCGGGTTTCTTTTCTAATTCTTTGTCATCAAGTACATACGCAAGGTATGCTTCGCACCCTTTTCTTACATATTTCTGTGCCAACATTGCTGATATTACAGCTGGCATCCCCTCCAAGTCCGCAGACTCAATTCGGACTACTTCGTTATTTGCGCACCTCAAATCAATAGTCTTGCTCTTGCAATTCACAATCGCATCATGCACGGTCAACCAATCCAAACCAAGGATAACATCAAATTCATCAAACGGCAAAAGCATCAAGTCCGTCGGAAAACAGGAACCTCGAATTTCCAGGGGACATTTCTTACACACTTTGTCGACAAGCACGTAACGACCCAAGGGATTTGACACCCGAATTACGAACTCAGTAGACTCAATAGGTAAAGTCTTACTGGATGCTAAGGTTTCACATATGTAAGAATGAGTAGAACCGGGGTCAATCAAAGCAATTACATTAGTATCAAAGAGAGTGAATGTACCGGTAATAACATCAGGCGAAGAAGCATCCTCGCGGGCACGTATAACATAAGCTCTAGCAGGCGCACGAGCTTCGGATCTGGTTATATCATCTCTAGATCCTCTCTGACCACCACCAGTATTGCTCGCATTTCCAGATGGTCTACCCCGAGCAGTGGTAGCACCCGGTCTCCCACTCTGATTTACATTCTGTTCCGACAACCTCGGGCAATCTTTAATGAAGTGGTCAACTGATCCGCATTTGTAACAGGAGCGGTCAGGGAATCTACAACTCCCCGAATGCCATTTACCGCAATATCGGCATTTCATTCTGTCTCGACGTTCATTCCCAACACTGGCGACTGAAGTGCCTCGTGTACCTACAAGGGGTCGATCACGATCTCGTCTAAAAAAACCCGAAGTGCCTCTAAACTGGCCCGCATCATCCCGAAATCTCTTCGATGCCTGTTGAGGAGACCTTCCCGAGGATCTTTTACGAAACTCTCCAGTTCCCTCATCAACTCTTTGCTTTTCTTTTCTAAGCTCTTCGGCTTTACAAGCTCGTTCAACAAGTACCACGAACTCTCGTATTTCAAGAACGCCAACGAACATTTTTATATCTTCATTCAGCCCATCCTCGAAGCGTTTACACATAATAGCTTCGGACGAAACACATTCCCGAGCGTATTTGCTAAGTCTAACAAATTTTTGCTCGTAATCAGTAACCGACATGGAGCCTTGCTTAAGCTCAAGAAATTCCTTCCGTTTTTGATCAACAAACCTCTGACTGATATACTTTTTCCGAAACTCAGTTTGGAAAAACTCCCAAGTTACTTGCTCTCGGGGCACAACAGAAGTCAGAGTACTCCACCAATAGTAGGCAGAATCACGTAGCAAGGAGATAGCACACTTTAGGCATTCATCGGGTGTACAAGATAGCTCATCGAGTACCCGGATAGTGTTGTCCAGCCAAAATTCAGCTTGCTCGGCATCATCGCTATCCATAGCCTTAAATTCAGTAGCCCCATGTTTTCGGATTCTGTCAACTGGGGGCTTATTTGACCTTATTTGGTCCGTTACCGGTGGTATTGTAGGTGCGGGGGTAGTATTTGTCGGGAATGGAGGTTGTGGAACAGCCATATTAGTTCGAATGTATTGGTTGAACCAATCATTCATCACGCTATAGAATGCTTGTCTAGCTTCATCATTCGGATTACTAGCATTAGGTTGAGAGTCTGCCGGCACTGTCCTTTGTGCGGGAGCAGGCGCTACACTCTCAAGATCATCAGCTACCTCTCGGTCACGATCGGGATCCATTACTATAAATAAACGCATTTACAATTGTCAGAAATCACCACACTATCAAGTAATCACATAAAATGGCATGTATAGCTAGACCCAAAACATTACGGTAGTCCTAGAATCGACTAAACCGTAGCTCTGATACCAATAAAATGTAACACCCCGAACCCGAGTCCGACACCGGAGTCGAACACGAGGTGTTAACAAACTTTGAAAAATTTCCAGACACTGCCCAATCTGTGTACTAGTCGCTTTAAAAATCATATCTTGAGCTTCACAACTCGAAAATCAGTTTCGTGATTTTTCCCTGAAACTAGGCTCATATGCCCATCTACATATTTTTTTCTAGAATTTTTGATTGGGCCAATTAGTACAGTTTATTAGTTAAAGTCTCCCATGCTACAGGAATCGACTACCCTGACCTTTTCGCATTACAACTTGGATATCTCCTTGTACAGGGCTCCAATACTGATTCTGTTTGTTTCTATAGAAACTAGACTCAGAGAGGAATCTATACATATATGGTATGACTCCTAATTATCTCTGGTTAATTTATAATCAATTTCCAAAGTCGGAACAAGGAATCCAGAACCCGTTCTGGCCCTGTCTCACGAGAACCTGAATATCTCTTAACATACTATCCATATGATTGTTTCGTTACTTTCCTATGAAAGTAGATTCTTCAAGGTTTGTTTACATAATTTATTCACTATTTAATTCCATTCCTACTATTTTTAGTGATTTTCCAAATCTACATCACTGATGCTGTCAGCATCTACCTTTAAGGTAGGCTTTACCTATTTCATGGTTCAACTAGCCCTTTTTGCATACATAGCACAATTTATGAAAGTGATTAACCATCCCCGTGGCCAATCCTTGTCAAGCATATCCACACTAAATGATTATAACATTATACTTAAACACATATAAGCCATTTTCACATGGCTATCCAAAACTTATACATCACATAAAGTACTCGAAAAACAACAATGGGTCGTCCTAAACATGCCATATCAAAATTCAACCAAAAGAGTACCCAAAAGAGCCGTTGATAGTGTGGGCGACTTCGACTTCAAGATCCCGAGTCCGATAGCTGGAGAACCAAAAATCTAAAAAACAGAGGAGCAATGGAACGAAGTAAGCAATTTATGCTTAGTAAGTTTTGAGCAAGGAATTCCAGCATAACGAAAGAATAGCACACATTTAGCTAAACGGAATATTTCATAATACACAATTTTCCGATATCAAACTTACTTCACAACGTTAACCCTTATGTACATACACAAAAGACCAACTTAGCCGAAGGCCGGTAGCTCGTTCATCAACTGAGTGAATATTTATTTGTAAGGGCTCGATTAAATTCAACACATACGTAACATATCCCAATATTGGGATGTTTTTCGAGTATTAGCTGAAATTTTACAGCAAGCTCATTCATTACCAAAATCACGTACCTTCGGAATTTAACCGGATATAGCTCCTCGTTCAAGTGCCTTCGGGACATAGCCCGGTTATAGTAACTCATACAATGCCTTCGGGACTTAACCCGGATTTTAAAACTCGCACGAATGCCTTCGGGACTTAACCCGGAATTAGTATCTCGCACAAAGGCCTTCGGGACTTAACCCGGAATTAATAACTCGCACAAATGCCTTCGGATCTTAGTCCGGATATAGTCACTTAGCACAAAGCCTTCGGGACTTAGCCCGGACAGCATTCAATTAATCATGCACATCTAACAATAATTCATGGCACATTCGTATTTCTTTTTCATTAGCAAAACTCAAACACAAGGCACATACCATCCTTGCACATTCGGCTCAATAGCCACACATAG
>NW_024403228.1:0-19812 GCF_007990345.1 Gossypium hirsutum | reverse complement strand
AAAAATTCATCAACATTAGATAATCATAGCATAATTCATTGAAACACATGCATATTATCCCTTAATCGAGCCCTCAAGGCCTTAAAAAATTTTAAAAATGATCCCGGACTAAATCGAGAACATATGAAACCTTGAGGAAAAAGTTAGAAAAAATGCACACTACAAGGGTCACACTTTCTAACTTTATACATGGTCACTCTATGAGCACATTGCTTACTTGAACCTTGATGGTGAGCAGATTGAGGTTGTGGAACTGTGGAGTTTACCATTAAATGCGCATCGTACATGTCATGCATCATACGAAGAAATAAATTAGGTGCTACTTCTCTAGATTCTTACGGTCCAGGTTCATTCCGCTACTTTCCTCGTTAGTAGGTGGAATAAAACTTTCTACCTCATTAGAACCTACTTGATTAGATCCCGACAACATCTTTTACCTATATAAGAACATTTCAAAGATAATCAAAAGCTATCACACTATCTCCGGTTAGTCAAGTGTCATATATTTCTAGACTCTATCCATGCTAAGTTTAGTCTGAGAATCGACTAAATTGTTGCTCTGATACCACTAAAGTAACACCCCTAACCGTATTCGTCACTCAAATAGGGTTACAGAGCATTACCGTAAAATCGTAACATAAAAAATTCATTTCCAAACATTAGATAAATCATAGCATAATTCATTGAAACACATGCATATTATCCCTTAATCGAGCCCTCAAGGCCTTAAAAAATTTTAAAAATGATCCCGGACTAAATCGAGAACATATGAAACCTTGAGGAAAAAGTTAGAAAAAATGCACACTACAAGGTCACACTTTCTAACTTTATACATGGTCACTCTATGAGCACATTGCTTACTTGAACCTTGATGGTGAGCAGATTGAGGTTGTGGAACTGTGGAGTTTACCATTAAATGCGCATCGTACATGTCATGCATCATACGAAGAAATAAATTAGGTGCTACTTCTCTAGATTCTTACGGTCCAGGTTCATTCCGCGTACTTTCCTCGTTAGTAGGTGGAATAAAACTTCTACCTCATTAGAACCTACTTGATTAGATCCCGACAACATCTTTTACCTATATAAGAACATTTCAAAGATAATCAAAAGCTATCACACTATCTCCGGTTAGTCAAGTGTCATATATTTCTAGACTCTATCCATGCTAAGTTTAGTCTGAGAATCGACTAAATTGTTGCTCTGATACCACTAAACGTAACACCCCTAACCGTATTCGTCACTCAAATAGGGTTACAGAGCATTACCGTAAAATCGTAACATAAAAAATTCATTTCCAAACATTAGATAATCATAGCATAATTCATTGAAACACATGCATATTATCCCTTAATCGAGCCCTCAAGGCCTTAAAAAATTTTAAAAATGATCCCGGACTAAATCGAGAACATATGAAACCTTGAGGAAAAAGTTAGAAAAAATGCACACTACAAGGGTCACACTTTCTAACTTTATACATGGTCACTCTATGAGCACATTGCTTACTTGAACCTTGATGGTGAGCAGATTGAGGTTGTGGAACTGTGGAGTTTACCATTAAATGCGCATCGTACATGTCATGCATCATACGAAGAAATAAATTAGGTGCTACTTCTCTAGATTCTTACGGTCCAGGTTCATTCCGCATACTTTCCTCGTTAGTAGGTGGAATAAAACTTTCTACCTCATTAGAACCTACTTGATTAGATCCCGACAACATCTTTTACCTATATAAGAACATTTCAAAGATAATCAAAAGCTATCACACTATCTCCGGTTAGTCAAGTGTCATATATTTCTAGACTCTATCCATGCTAAGTTTAGTCTGAGAATCGACTAAATTGTTGCTCTGATACCACTAAACGTAACACCCCTAACCGTATTCGTCACTCAAATAGGGTTACAGAGCATTACCGTAAAATCGTAACATAAAAAATTCATTTCCAAACATTAGATAAATCATAGCATAATTCATTGAAACACATGCATATTATCCCTTAATCGAGCCCTCAAGGCCTTAAAAAATTTTAAAAATGATCCCGGACTAAATCGAGAACATATGAAACCTTGAGGAAAAAGTTAGAAAAAATGCACACTACAAGGGTCACACTTTCTAACTTTATACATGGTCACTCTATGAGCACATTGCTTACTTGAACCTTGATGGTGAGCAGATTGAGGTTGTGGAACTGTGGAGTTTACCATTAAATGCGCATCGTACATGTCATGCATCATACGAAGAAATAAATTAGGTGCTACTTCTCTAGATTCTTACGGTCCAGGTTCATTCCGCGTACTTTCCTCGTTAGTAGGTGGAATAAAACTTTCTACCTCATTAGAACCTACTTGATTAGATCCCGACAACATCTTTTACCTATATAAGAACATTTCAAAGATAATCAAAAGCTATCACACTATCTCCGGTTAGTCAAGTGTCATATATTTCTAGACTCTATCCATGCTAAGTTTAGTCTGAGAATCGACTAAATTGTTGCTCTGATACCACTAAATGTAACACCCCTAACCGTATTCGTCACTCAAATAGGGTTACAGAGCATTACCGTAAAATCGTAACATAAAAAATTCATTTCCAAACATTAGATAAATCATAGCATAATTCATTGAAACACATGCATATTATCCTTAATCGAGCCCTCAAGGCCTTAAAAAATTTTAAAAATGATCCCGGACTAAATCGAGAACATATGAAACCTTGAGGAAAAAGTTAGAAAAAATGCACACTACAAGGGTCACACTTTCTAACTTTATACATGGTCACTCTATGAGCACATTGCTTACTTGAACCTTGATGGTGAGCAGATTGAGGTTGTGGAACTGTGGAGTTTACCATTAAATGCGCATCGTACATGTCATGCATCATACGAAGAAATAAATTAGGTGCTACTTCTCTAGATTCTTACGGTCCAGGTTCATTCCGCGTACTTTCCTCGTTAGTAGGTGGAATAAAACTTCTACCTCATTAGAACCTACTTGATTAGATCCCGACAACATCTTTTACCTATATAAGAACATTTCAAAGATAATCAAAAGCTATCACACTATCTCCGGTTAGTCAAGTGTCATATATTTCTAGACTCTATCCATGCTAAGTTTAGTCTGAGAATCGACTAAATTGTTGCTCTGATACCACTAAACGTAACACCCCTAACCGTATTCGTCACTCAAATAGGGTTACAGAGCATTACCGTAAAATCGTAACATAAAAAATTCATTTCCAAACATTAGATAAATCATAGCATAATTCATTGAAACACATGCATATTATCCCTTAATCGAGCCCTCAAGGCCTTAAAAAATTTTAAAAATGATCCCGGACTAAATCGAGAACATATGAAACCTTGAGGAAAAAGTTAGAAAAAATGCACACTACAAGGGTCACACTTTCTAACTTTATACATGGTCACTCTATGAGCACATTGCTTACTTGAACCTTGATGGTGAGCAGATTGAGGTTGTGGAACTGTGGAGTTTACCATTAAATGCGCATCGTACATGTCATGCATCATACGAAGAAATAAATTAGGTGCTACTTCTCTAGATTCTTACGGTCCAGGTTCATTCCGCGTACTTTCCTCGTTAGTAGGTGGAATAAAACTTTCTACCTCATTAGAACCTACTTGATTAGATCCCGACAACATCTTTTACCTATATAAGAACATTTCAAAGATAATCAAAAGCTATCACACTATCTCCGTTAGTCAAGTGTCATATTTCTAGACTCTATCCATGCTAAGTTTAGTCTGAGAATCGACTAAATTGTTGCTCTGATACACTAAATGTAACACCCTAACCGTATTCGTCACTAAATAGGGTTACAGAGCATTACCGTAAAATGTAACATAAAAAATTCATTTCCAAACATTAGATAATCATAGCATAATTCATTGAAACACATGCATATTATCCTTAATCGAGCCTCAAGGCCTTAAAAAATTTAAAAATGATCCGGACTAAATCGAGAACATATGAAACTTGAGGAAAAATTAAAAAAATGCACACTACAAGGGTCACACTTTTACTTATATGGCATCTAGAGAAGATCTTGCTTCATTTGATTAGAAGGTTCACTTATCTAGACAGTATGTTTGATTGTGTGAGATATGAGTTGTGAACTTGAGTTTACCATTAAATCGCATGTCATGTCATGCATATACGAGAATAAATTGTGCTACTTCTCTAGATTTTAAGTCAGGTTCATTCGATACTTTCTCTTAGTAGTGGAATAAACTTTTCTCTAGAATAGATAGATCGACAATTTTTACCAATAAATTTGATATAAGATAATCATTGTTAAATTGATAATGATATTTACTAGTGTATATATTGTGTATTAGCCAAGTTTTGAACTTAAACAAAGTTTTAGTCATAAAGTGACCGACTTGTAAATGTATAATGTTGATCAACATAGACATGCATATTCGCCATAAAGAGTTGTGCATGTATTTTAACAAAATTGATCCTGGCTTAAATCGAGCAATGAAATTAGCTAAAAGTTGAACATGATTCCTACATAGTACAATTCTAATTTAATACATGGTCCTCTATGAGAACATATGTTAATTAGAACCTTGATAGGGAGAAAAGTGTGAACTATGGAATCTTACAAACCGAGTAAGTTCTTGAGTAAAAGCTTAATTATGATTATTAGATCATGTTAAGAACAAAATCATTCTCTTTGTCTATTGAGCCAAATTGCAGAATGATAATGTCTTTGAGTTTGTAACGATAATCAATGCATATACTGTTAAATGTGCATGTTATTTAATGATGTCCGCTAAGTAATTGTCTAAGACATACGACTAAGATCGAATATTGTTAGATACTAATTCGTAACCCAAGCATTGTCACTAAATCGGTTATCAAGCATTGTCATTACATAACGGCTAGTCCGAACATTGAACATAGCATATCGTTAATTCCGAAACTATTGAATAAATCTGTAAAATCATAATACTTAGAAATCAACATGATATTCATCTTAATTGAGCCTACAAGGCTCATTATAAACACATTTCTAACTTATGATAAGGTTGATGGAACAAGTAATATCGAAATGGCTATGAATTATCCGAGTAAATGCTATACTTTGCTGTCGAATTGTCAAATTATAGCATAAATTGCTACTTTCTGATCTCTGTTATAGGTCTCAGCTATCGACTATTTTGAAGTCGAGTCGACACTATAAAGGACATTGTTGAACTCATGCATATAGACTACCGGTTGTGGTCATGACTCTTTGGACTTTATAATTTGGTACATGCAAATGCTATAATGTTGATATAATGTTAAATCATTGTAGATATGATTAGATGTGATATCTTGACAAGATGCCATAATGTTAATCACTATCATAATTGTGCTATTATCAAAAGGCATAATCATGAAACTATGAAATAGGTAAAGTCTACCTTAAAGCAGATGCTATACAGCATGAGTAATTGAATCACTAAAAATAGTAGAAATGGAATTAAATAGTGAATAAATTATGTAAACGAACCTTGATGAATCTATTTCATAGAAAGTAACGAAACATCATACGGACAGTATGTTAAGAATATTCAGGTTCTGAGACACATCTGATTCCTGTTCGATTTGGAAATTCATTATAAATAACAGAGACAATTAGGAGTCAATCCATATATGATAGATTCCTCTCTGAGTCAGTTTCTATGAACACGTTCAGTATGAGCCTGTAGGAGATACCATCGTATGCAAGGTAGTGTGGAATATGGAGAATTTGACTAATAAACTGTACTAATGCCACATTCTAGAAAAATAACATATGAGTCTATTTCAGATTTACGGAACTATTCCGATTTCTAACTCAGTATATTTACCTATAAGATATGTCTTTATAAAGTTTCAAATCTATCACACTATCTCGGTTAGTCAAGTGTCATATATTTCTAGACTCTATCCATGCTAAGTTTAGTCTGAGAATCGACTAAATTGTTGCTCTGATACCACTAAATGTAACACCCCTAACCGTATTCGTCACTAAATAGGGTTACAGAGCATTACCGTAAAATCGTAACATAAAAAATTCATTTCCAAACATTAGATAAATCATAGCATAATTCATTGAAACACATGCATATTATCCCTTAATCGAGCCCTCAAGGCCTTAAAAAATTTTAAAAATGATCCCGGACTAAATCGAGAACATATGAAACCTTGAGGAAAAAGTTAGAAAAAATGCACACTACAAGGGTCACACTTTCTAACTTTATACATGGTCACTCTATGAGCACATTGCTTACTTGAACCTTGATGGTGAGCAGATTGAGGTTGTGGAACTGTGGAGTTTACCATTAAATGCGCATCGTACATGTCATGCATCATACGAAGAAATAAATTAGGTGCTACTTCTCTAGATTCTTACGGTCCAGGTTCATTCCGCTACTTTCCTCGTTAGTAGGTGGAATAAAACTTTCTACCTCATTAGAACCTACTTGATTAGATCCCGACAACATCTTTTACCTATATAAGAACATTTCAAAGATAATCAAAAGCTATCACACTATCTCCGGTTAGTCAAGTGTCATATATTTCTAGACTCTATCCATGCTAAGTTTAGTCTGAGAATCGACTAAATTGTTGCTCTGATACCACTAAACGTAACACCCCTAACCGTATTCGTCACTCAAATAGGGTTACAGAGCATTACCGTAAAATCGTAACATAAAAAATTCATTTCCAAACATTAGATAAATCATAGCATAATTCATTGAAACACATGCATATTATCCCTTAATCGAGCCCTCAAGGCCTTAAAAAATTTTAAAAATGATCCCGGACTAAATCGAGAACATATGAAACCTTGAGGAAAAAGTTAGAAAAAATGCACACTACAAGGGTCACACTTTCTAACTTTATACATGGTCACTCTATGAGCACATTGCTTACTTGAACCTTGATGGTGAGCAGATTGAGGTTGTGGAACTGTGGAGTTTACCATTAAATGCGCATCGTACATGTCATGCATCATACGAAGAAATAAATTAGGTGCTACTTCTCTAGATTCTTACGGTCCAGGTTCATTCCGCATACTTTCCTCGTTAGTAGGTGGAATAAAACTTTCTACCTCATTAGAACCTACTTGATTAGATCCCGACAACATCTTTTACCTATATAAGAACATTTCAAAGATAATCAAAAGCTATCACACTATCTCCGGTTAGTCAAGTGTCATATATTTCTAGACTCTATCCATGCTAAGTTTAGTCTGAGAATCGACTAAATTGTTGCTCTGATACCACTAAACGTAACACCCCTAACCGTATTCGTCACTCAAATAGGGTTACAGAGCATTACCGTAAAATCGTAACATAAAAAATTCATTTCCAAACATTAGATAATCATAGCATAATTCATTGAAACACATGCATATTATCCCTTAATCGAGCCCTCAAGGCCTTAAAAAATTTAAAAATGATCCCGGACTAAATCGAGAACATATGAAACCTTGAGGAAAAAGTTAGAAAAAATGCACACTACAAGGGTCACACTTTCTAACTTTATACATGGTCACTCTATGAGCACATTGCTTACTTGAACCTTGATGGTGAGCAGATTGAGGTTGTGGAACTGTGGAGTTTACCATTAAATGCGCATCGTACATGTCATGCATCATACGAAGAAATAAATTAGGTGCTACTTCTCTAGATTCTTACGGTCCAGGTTCATTCCGCGTACTTTCCTCGTTAGTAGGTGGAATAAAACTTTCTACCTCATTAGAACCTACTTGATTAGATCCCGACAACATCTTTTACCTATATAAGAACATTTCAAAGATAATCAAAAGCTATCACACTATCTCCGGTTAGTCAAGTGTCATATATTTCTAGACTCTATCCATGCTAAGTTTAGTCTGAGAATCGACTAAATTGTTGCTCTGATACCACTAAATGTAACACCCCTAACCGTATTCGTCACTCAAATAGGGTTACAGAGCATTACCGTAAAATCGTAACATAAAAAATTCATTTCCAAACATTAGATAATCATAGCATAATTCATTGAAACACATGCATATTATCCCTTAATCGAGCCCTCAAGGCCTTAAAAAATTTTAAAAATGATCCCGGACTAAATCGAGAACATATGAAACCTTGAGGAAAAAGTTAGAAAAAATGCACACTACAAGGGTCACACTTTCTAACTTTATACATGGTCACTCTATGAGCACATTGCTTACTTGAACCTTGATGGTGAGCAGATTGAGGTTGTGGAACTGTGGAGTTTACCATTAAATGCGCATCGTACATGTCATGCATCATACGAAGAAATAAATTAGGTGCTACTTCTCTAGATTCTTACGGTCCAGGTTCATTCCGCGTACTTTCCTCGTTAGTAGGTGGAATAAAACTTTCTACCTCATTAGAACCTACTTGATTAGATCCCGACAACATCTTTTACCTATATAAGAACATTTCAAAGATAATCAAAAGCTATCACACTATCTCCGGTTAGTCAAGTGTCATATATTTCTAGACTCTATCCATGCTAAGTTTAGTCTGAGAATCGACTAAATTGTTGCTCTGATACCACTAAACGTAACACCCCTAACCGTATTCGTCACTCAAATAGGGTTACAGAGCATTACCGTAAAATCGTAACATAAAAAATTCATTTCCAAACATTAGATAATCATAGCATAATTCATTGAAACACATGCATATTATCCCTTAATCGAGCCCTCAAGGCCTTAAAAAATTTAAAAATGATCCCGACTAAATCGAGAACATATGAAACCTTGAGGAAAAAGTTAGAAAAAATGCACACTACAAGGGTCACACTTTCTAACTTTATACATGGTCACTCTATGAGCACATTGCTTACTTGAACCTTGATGGTGAGCAGATTGAGGTTGTGGAACTGTGGAGTTTACCATTAAATGCGCATCGTACATGTCATGCATCATACGAAGAAATAAATTAGGTGCTACTTCTCTAGATTCTTACGGTCCAGGTTCATTCCGCGTACTTTCCTCGTTAGTAGGTGGAATAAAACTTCTACCTCATTAGAACCTACTTGATTAGATCCCGACAACATCTTTTACCTATATAAGAACATTTCAAAGATAATCAAAAGCTATCACACTATCTCCGGTTAGTCAAGTGTCATATATTTCTAGACTCTATCCATGCTAAGTTTAGTCTGAGAATCGACTAAATTGTTGCTCTGATACCACTAAACGTAACACCCCTAACCGTATTCGTCACTCAAATAGGGTTACAGAGCATTACCGTAAAATCGTAACATAAAAAATTCATTTCCAAACATTAGATAATCATAGCATAATTCATTGAAACACATGCATATTATCCCTTAATCGAGCCCTCAAGGCCTTAAAAAATTTTAAAAATGATCCCGGACTAAATCGAGAACATATGAAACCTTGAGGAAAAAGTTAGAAAAAATGCACACTACAAGGGTCACACTTTCTAACTTTATACATGGTCACTCTATGAGCACATTGCTTACTTGAACCTTGATGGTGAGCAGATTGAGGTTGTGGAACTGTGGAGTTTACCATTAAATGCGCATCGTACATGTCATGCATCATACGAAGAAATAAATTAGGTGCTACTTCTCTAGATTCTTACGGTCCAGGTTCATTCCGCGTACTTTCCTCGTTAGTAGGTGGAATAAAACTTTCTACCTCATTAGAACCTACTTGATTAGATCCCGACAACATCTTTTACCTATATAAGAACATTTCAAAGATAATCAAAAGCTATCACACTATCTCCGGTTAGTCAAGTGTCATATATTTCTAGACTCTATCCATGCTAAGTTTAGTCTGAGAATCGACTAAATTGTTGCTCTGATACCACTAAAGTAACACCCCTAACCGTATTCGTCACTCAAATAGGGTTACAGAGCATTACCGTAAAATCGTAACATAAAAAATTCATTTCCAAACATTAGATAATCATAGCATAATTCATTGAAACACATGCATATTATCCCTTAATCGAGCCCTCAAGGCCTTAAAAAATTTAAAAATGATCCCGGACTAAATCGAGAACATATGAAACCTTGAGGAAAAAGTTAGAAAAATGCACACTACAAGGGTCACACTTTCTAACTTTATACATGGTCACTCTATGAGCACATTGCTTACTTGAACCTTGATGGTGAGCAGATTGAGGTTGTGGAACTGTGGAGTTTACCATTAAATGCGCATCGTACATGTCATGCATCATACGAAGAAATAAATTAGGTGCTACTTCTCTAGATTCTTACGGTCCAGGTTCATTCCGCGTACTTTCCTCGTTAGTAGGTGGAATAAAACTTTCTACCTCATTAGAACCTACTTGATTAGATCCCGACAACATCTTTTACCTATATAAGAACATTTCAAAGATAATCAAAAGCTATCACACTATCTCCGGTTAGTCAAGTGTCATATATTTCTAGACTCTATCCATGCTAAGTTTAGTCTGAGAATCGACTAAATTGTTGCTCTGATACCACTAAAGTAACACCCCTAACCGTATTCGTCACTCAAATAGGGTTACAGAGCATTACCGTAAAATCGTAACATAAAAAATTCATTTCCAAACATTAGATAATCATAGCATAATTCATTGAAACACATGCATATTATCCCTTAATCGAGCCCTCAAGGCCTTAAAAAATTTTAAAAATGATCCCGACTAAATCGAGAACATATGAAACCTTGAGGAAAAAGTTAGAAAAAATGCACACTACAAGGGTCACACTTTCTAACTTTATACATGGTCACTCTATGAGCACATTGCTTACTTGAACCTTGATGGTGAGCAGATTGAGGTTGTGGAACTGTGGAGTTTACCATTAAATGCGCATCGTACATGTCATGCATCATACGAAGAAATAAATTAGGTGCTACTTCTCTAGATTCTTACGGTCCAGGTTCATTCCGCGTACTTTCCTCGTTAGTAGGTGGAATAAAACTTTCTACCTCATTAGAACCTACTTGATTAGATCCCGACAACATCTTTTACCTATATAAGAACATTTCAAAGATAATCAAAAGCTATCACACTATCTCCGGTTAGTCAAGTGTCATATATTTCTAGACTCTATCCATGCTAAGTTTAGTCTGAGAATCGACTAAATTGTTGCTCTGATACCACTAAACGTAACACCCCTAACCGTATTCGTCACTAAATAGGGTTACAGAGCATTACCGTAAAATCGTAACATAAAAAATTCATTTCCAAACATTAGATAATCATAGCATAATTCATTGAAACACATGCATATTATCCCTTAATCGAGCCCTCAAGGCCTTAAAAAATTTTAAAAATGATCCCGGACTAAATCGAGAACATATGAAACCTTGAGGAAAAAGTTAGAAAAAATGCACACTACAAGGGTCACACTTTCTAACTTTATACATGGTCACTCTATGAGCACATTGCTTACTTGAACCTTGATGGTGAGCAGATTGAGGTTGTGGAACTGTGGAGTTTACCATTAAATGCGCATCGTACATGTCATGCATCATACGAAGAAATAAATTAGGTGCTACTTCTCTAGATTCTTACGGTCCAGGTTCATTCCGCGTACTTTCCTCGTTAGTAGGTGGAATAAAACTTTCTACCTCATTAGAACCTACTTGATTAGATCCCGACAACATCTTTTACCTATATAAGAACATTTCAAAGATAATCAAAAGCTATCACACTATCTCCGGTTAGTCAAGTGTCATTATTTCTAGACTCTATCCATGCTAAGTTTAGTCTGAGAATCGACTAAATTGTTGCTCTGATACCACTAAACGTAACACCCCTAACCGTATTCGTCACTAAATAGGGTTACAGAGCATTACCGTAAAATCGTAACATAAAAAATTCATTTCCAAACATTAGATAATCATAGCATAATTCATTGAAACACATGCATATTATCCCTTAATCGAGCCCTCAAGGCCTTAAAAAATTTTAAAAATGATCCCGGACTAAATCGAGAACATATGAAACCTTGAGGAAAAAGTTAGAAAAAATGCACACTACAAGGGTCACACTTTCTAACTTTATACATGGTCACTCTATGAGCACATTGCTTACTTGAACCTTGATGGTGAGCAGATTGAGGTTGTGGAACTGTGGAGTTTACCATTAAATGCGCATCGTACATGTCATGCATCATACGAAGAAATAAATTAGGTGCTACTTCTCTAGATTCTTACGGTCCAGGTTCATTCCGCGTACTTTCCTCGTTAGTAGGTGGAATAAAACTTTCTACCTCATTAGAACCTACTTGATTAGATCCCGACAACATCTTTTACCTATATAAGAACATTTCAAAGATAATCAAAAGCTATCACACTATCTCCGGTTAGTCAAGTGTCATTATTTCTAGACTCTATCCATGCTAAGTTTAGTCTGAGAATCGACTAAATTGTTGCTCTGATACCACTAAAGTAACACCCCTAACCGTATTCGTCACTAAATAGGGTTACAGAGCATTACCGTAAAATCGTAACATAAAAAATTCATTTCCAAACATTAGATAATCATAGCATAATTCATTGAAACACATGCATATTATCCCTTAATCGAGCCCTCAAGGCCTTAAAAAATTTTAAAAATGATCCCGGACTAAATCGAGAACATATGAAACCTTGAGGAAAAAGTTAGAAAAAATGCACACTACAAGGGTCACACTTTCTAACTTTATACATGGTCACTCTATGAGCACATTGCTTACTTGAACCTTGATGGTGAGCAGATTGAGGTTGTGGAACTGTGGAGTTTACCATTAAATGCGCATCGTACATGTCATGCATCATACGAAGAAATAAATTAGGTGCTACTTCTCTAGATTCTTACGGTCCAGGTTCATTCCGCGTACTTTCCTCGTTAGTAGGTGGAATAAAACTTTCTACCTCATTAGAACCTACTTGATTAGATCCCGACAACATCTTTTACCTATATAAGAACATTTCAAAGATAATCAAAAGCTATCACACTATCTCCGGTTAGTCAAGTGTCATATATTTCTAGACTCTATCCATGCTAAGTTTAGTCTGAGAATCGACTAAATTGTTGCTCTGATACCACTAAACGTAACACCCCTAACCGTATTCGTCACTCAAATAGGGTTACAGAGCATTACCGTAAAATCGTAACATAAAAAATTCATTTCCAAACATTAGATAATCATAGCATAATTCATTGAAACACATGCATATTATCCCTTAATCGAGCCCTCAAGGCCTTAAAAAATTTTAAAAATGATCCCGGACTAAATCGAGAACATATGAAACCTTGAGGAAAAAGTTAGAAAAAATGCACACTACAAGGGTCACACTTTCTAACTTTATACATGGTCACTCTATGAGCACATTGCTTACTTGAACCTTGATGGTGAGCAGATTGAGGTTGTGGAACTGTGGAGTTTACCATTAAATGCGCATCGTACATGTCATGCATCATACGAAGAAATAAATTAGGTGCTACTTCTCTAGATTCTTACGGTCCAGGTTCATTCCGCGTACTTTCCTCGTTAGTAGGTGGAATAAAACTTTCTACCTCATTAGAACCTACTTGATTAGATCCCGACAACATCTTTTACCTATATAAGAACATTTCAAAGATAATCAAAAGCTATCACACTATCTCCGGTTAGTCAAGTGTCATATATTTCTAGACTCTATCCATGCTAAGTTTAGTCTGAGAATCGACTAAATTGTTGCTCTGATACCACTAAAGTAACACCCCTAACCGTATTCGTCACTCAAATAGGGTTACAGAGCATTACCGTAAAATCGTAACATAAAAAATTCATTTCCAAACATTAGATAATCATAGCATAATTCATTGAAACACATGCATATTATCCCTTAATCGAGCCCTCAAGGCCTTAAAAAATTTTAAAAATGATCCCGGACTAAATCGAGAACATATGAAACCTTGAGGAAAAAGTTAGAAAAAATGCACACTACAAGGGTCACACTTTCTAACTTTATACATGGTCACTCTATGAGCACATTGCTTACTTGAACCTTGATGGTGAGCAGATTGAGGTTGTGGAACTGTGGAGTTTACCATTAAATGCGCATCGTACATGTCATGCATCATACGAAGAAATAAATTAGGTGCTACTTCTCTAGATTCTTACGGTCCAGGTTCATTCCGCGTACTTTCCTCGTTAGTAGGTGGAATAAAACTTTCTACCTCATTAGAACCTACTTGATTAGATCCCGACAACATCTTTTACCTATATAAGAACATTTCAAAGATAATCAAAAGCTATCACACTATCTCCGGTTAGTCAAGTGTCATGTATTTCTAGACTCTATCCATGCTAAGTTTAGTCTGAGAATCGACTAAATTGTTGCTCTGATACCACTAAAGTAACACCCCTAACCGTATTCGTCACTAAATAGGGTTACAGAGCATTACCGTAAAATCGTAACATAAAAAATTCATTTCCAAACATTAGATAATCATAGCATAATTCATTGAAACACATGCATATTATCCCTTAATCGAGCCCTCAAGGCCTTAAAAAATTTAAAAATGATCCCGACTAAATCGAGAACATATGAAACCTTGAGGAAAAAGTTAGAAAAAATGCACACTACAAGGGTCACACTTTCTAACTTTATACATGGTCACTCTATGAGCACATTGCTTACTTGAACCTTGATGGTGAGCAGATTGAGGTTGTGGAACTGTGGAGTTTACCATTAAATGCGCATCGTACATGTCATGCATCATACGAAGAAATAAATTAGGTGCTACTTCTCTAGATTCTTACGGTCCAGGTTCATTCCGCGTACTTTCCTCGTTAGTAGGTGGAATAAAACTTTCTACCTCATTAGAACCTACTTGATTAGATCCCGACAACATCTTTTACCTATATAAGAACATTTCAAAATAATCAAAAGCTATCACACTATCTCCGGTTAGTCAAGTGTCATGTATTTCTAGACTCTATCCATGCTAAGTTTAGTCTGAGAATCGACTAAATTGTTGCTCTGATACCACTAAAGTAACACCCCTAACCGTATTCGTCACTAAATAGGGTTACAGAGCATTACCGTAAAATCGTAACATAAAAAATTCATTTCCAAACATTAGATAATCATAGCATAATTCATTGAAACACATGCATATTATCCCTTAATCGAGCCCTCAAGGCCTTAAAAAATTTAAAAATGATCCCGGACTAAATCGAGAACATATGAAACCTTGAGGAAAAAGTTAGAAAAAATGCACACTACAAGGGTCACACTTTCTAACTTTATACATGGTCACTCTATGAGCACATTGCTTACTTGAACCTTGATGGTGAGCAGATTGAGGTTGTGGAACTGTGGAGTTTACCATTAAATGCGCATCGTACATGTCATGCATCATACGAAGAAATAAATTAGGTGCTACTTCTCTAGATTCTTACGGTCCAGGTTCATTCCGCGTACTTTCCTCGTTAGTAGGTGGAATAAAACTTTCTACCTCATTAGAACCTACTTGATTAGATCCCGACAACATCTTTTACCTATATAAGAACATTTCAAAGATAATCAAAAGCTATCACACTATCTCCGGTTAGTCAAGTGTCATATATTTCTAGACTCTATCCATGCTAAGTTTAGTCTGAGAATCGACTAAATTGTTGCTCTGATACCACTAAAGTAACACCCCTAACCGTATTCGTCACTAAATAGGGTTACAGAGCATTACCGTAAAATCGTAACATAAAAAATTCATTTCCAAACATTAGATAATCATAGCATAATTCATTGAAACACATGCATATTATCCCTTAATCGAGCCCTCAAGGCCTTAAAAAATTTAAAAATGATCCCGACTAAATCGAGAACATATGAAACTTGAGGAAAAAGTTAGAAAAAATGCACACTACAAGGGTCACACTTTCTAACTTTATACATGGTCACTCTATGAGCACATTGCTTACTTGAACCTTGATGGTGAGCAGATTGAGGTTGTGGAACTGTGGAGTTTACCATTAAATGCGCATCGTACATGTCATGCATCATACGAAGAAATAAATTAGGTGCTACTTCTCTAGATTCTTACGGTCCAGGTTCATTCCGCGTACTTTCCTCGTTAGTAGGTGGAATAAAACTTTCTACCTCATTAGAACCTACTTGATTAGATCCCGACAACATCTTTTACCTATATAAGAACATTTCAAAGATAATCAAAAGCTATCACACTATCTCCGGTTAGTCAAGTGTCATATATTTCTAGACTCTATCCATGCTAAGTTTAGTCTGAGAATCGACTAAATTGTTGCTCTGATACCACTAAATGTAACACCCCTAACCGTATTCGTCACTCAAATAGGGTTACAGAGCATTACCGTAAAATCGTAACATAAAAAATTCATTTCCAAACATTAGATAATCATAGCATAATTCATTGAAACACATGCATATTATCCCTTAATCGAGCCCTCAAGGCCTTAAAAAATTTAAAAATGATCCCGACTAAATCGAGAACATATGAAACCTTGAGGAAAAAGTTAGAAAAAATGCACACTACAAGGGTCACACTTTCTAACTTTATACATGGTCACTCTATGAGCACATTGCTTACTTGAACCTTGATGGTGAGCAGATTGAGGTTGTGGAACTGTGGAGTTTACCATTAAATGCGCATCGTACATGTCATGCATCATACGAAGAAATAAATTAGGTGCTACTTCTCTAGATTCTTACGGTCCAGGTTCATTCCGCGTACTTTCCTCGTTAGTAGGTGGAATAAAACTTTCTACCTCATTAGAACCTACTTGATTAGATCCCGACAACATCTTTTACCTATATAAGAACATTTCAAAGATAATCAAAAGCTATCACACTATCTCCGGTTAGTCAAGTGTCATGTATTTCTAGACTCTATCCATGCTAAGTTTAGTCTGAGAATCGACTAAATTGTTGCTCTGATACCACTAAATGTAACACCCCTAACCGTATTCGTCACTCAAATAGGGTTACAGAGCATTACCGTAAAATCGTAACATAAAAAATTCATTTCCAAACATTAGATAATCATAGCATAATTCATTGAAACACATGCATATTATCCCTTAATCGAGCCCTCAAGGCCTTAAAAAATTTAAAAATGATCCCGACTAAATCGAGAACATATGAAACCTTGAGGAAAAAGTTAGAAAAAATGCACACTACAAGGGTCACACTTTCTAACTTTATACATGGTCACTCTATGAGCACATTGCTTACTTGAACCTTGATGGTGAGCAGATTGAGGTTGTGGAACTGTGGAGTTTACCATTAAATGCGCATCGTACATGTCATGCATCATACGAAGAAATAAATTAGGTGCTACTTCTCTAGATTCTTACGGTCCAGGTTCATTCCGCGTACTTTCCTCGTTAGTAGGTGGAATAAAACTTTCTACCTCATTAGAACCTACTTGATTAGATCCCGACAACATCTTTTACCTATATAAGAACATTTCAAAGATAATCAAAAGCTATCACACTATCTCCGGTTAGTCAAGTGTCATATATTTCTAGACTCTATCCATGCTAAGTTTAGTCTGAGAATCGACTAAATTGTTGCTCTGATACCACTAAACGTAACACCCCTAACCGTATTCGTCACTAAATAGGGTTACAGAGCATTACCGTAAAATCGTAACATAAAAAATTCATTTCCAAACATTAGATAATCATAGCATAATTCATTGAAACACATGCATATTATCCCTTAATCGAGCCCTCAAGGCCTTAAAAAATTTAAAAATGATCCCGGACTAAATCGAGAACATATGAAACTTGAGGAAAAAGTTAGAAAAAATGCACACTACAAGGGTCACACTTTCTAACTTTATACATGGTCACTCTATGAGCACATTGCTTACTTGAACCTTGATGGTGAGCAGATTGAGGTTGTGGAACTGTGGAGTTTACCATTAAATGCGCATCGTACATGTCATGCATCATACGAAGAAATAAATTAGGTGCTACTTCTCTAGATTCTTACGGTCCAGGTTCATTCCGCGTACTTTCCTCGTTAGTAGGTGGAATAAAACTTTCTACCTCATTAGAACCTACTTGATTAGATCCCGACAACATCTTTTACCTATATAAGAACATTTCAAAATAATCAAAAGCTATCACACTATCTCCGGTTAGTCAAGTGTCATGTATTTCTAGACTCTATCCATGCTAAGTTTAGTCTGAGAATCGACTAAATTGTTGCTCTGATACACTAAAGTAACACCCCTAACCGTATTCGTCACTAAATAGGGTTACAGAGCATTACCGTAAAATCGTAACATAAAAAATTCATTTCCAAACATTAGATAATCATAGCATAATTCATTGAAACACATGCATATTATCCCTTAATCGAGCCCTCAAGGCCTTAAAAAATTTAAAAATGATCCCGACTAAATCGAGAACATATGAAACCTTGAGGAAAAAGTTAGAAAAAATGCACACTACAAGGGTCACACTTTCTAACTTTATACATGGTCACTCTATGAGCACATTGCTTACTTGAACCTTGATGGTGAGCAGATTGAGGTTGTGGAACTGTGGAGTTTACCATTAAATGCGCATCGTACATGTCATGCATCATACGAAGAAATAAATTAGGTGCTACTTCTCTAGATTCTTACGGTCCAGGTTCATTCCGCGTACTTTCCTCGTTAGTAGGTGGAATAAAACTTTCTACCTCATTAGAACCTACTTGATTAGATCCCGACAACATCTTTTACCTATATAAGAACATTTCAAAGATAATCAAAAGCTATCACACTATCTCCGGTTAGTCAAGTGTCATGTATTTCTAGACTCTATCCATGCTAAGTTTAGTCTGAGAATCGACTAAATTGTTGCTCTGATACCACTAAATGTAACACCCCTAACCGTATTCGTCACTAAATAGGGTTACAGAGCATTACCGTAAAATCGTAACATAAAAAATTCATTTCCAAACATTAGATAATCATAGCATAATTCATTGAAACACATGCATATTATCCCTTAATCGAGCCCTCAAGGCCTTAAAAAATTTTAAAAATGATCCCGACTAAATCGAGAACATATGAAACTTGAGGAAAAAGTTAGAAAAAATGCACACTACAAGGGTCACACTTTCTAACTTTATACATGGTCACTCTATGAGCACATTGCTTACTTGAACCTTGATGGTGAGCAGATTGAGGTTGTGGAACTGTGGAGTTTACCATTAAATGCGCATCGTACATGTCATGCATCATACGAAGAAATAAATTAGGTGCTACTTCTCTAGATTCTTACGGTCCAGGTTCATTCCGCGTACTTTCCTCGTTAGTAGGTGGAATAAAACTTTCTACCTCATTAGAACCTACTTGATTAGATCCCGACAACATCTTTTACCTATATAAGAACATTTCAAAATAATCAAAAGCTATCACACTATCTCCGGTTAGTCAAGTGTCATGTATTTCTAGACTCTATCCATGCTAAGTTTAGTCTGAGAATCGACTAAATTGTGCTCTGATACCACTAAAGTAACACCCCTAACGTATTCGTCACTAAATAGGGTTACAGAGCATTACCGTAAAATGTAACATAAAAATTCATTTCCAACATTAGATAATCATAGCATAATTCATTGAAACACATGCATATTATCCCTTAATCGAGCCTCAGGCCTTAAAAAATTTAAAATGATCCGACTAAATCGAGAACATATGAAACTTAGGAAAAAGTTAGAAAAATGCACACTACAAGGGTCACACTTTCTAACTTTATACATGGTCACTCTATGAGCACATTCTTACTTGAACCTTGAGTGACAATTGAGGTTGA